>NW_016814117.1:878652-903727 GCF_001698545.2 Rhinopithecus bieti
ACTCTGTCTCAAAAAAAAAAAAAAAAAATTAAATAAAAAAATAAAAATAAAAAATGGAATTTATGTGGATATGCCTCAGACTTACTGGTACAGAAGGCCAAAAATATGTGACTGTGATATTGTGATTCATAATAAGATATACATATTTGGTCTTTGTCCTCATTTCCTGTCATACAGCTTTTTAAAGCATTGTATCAAGAGGGATGAGTGTCTTTTGAATGCTGATGAGATGGCTGGTAGCTGGGAGTCTCTAGATAGCTTCAGGAAGAGGGCTGGTCAGATAAAAAACACAGGGTTAGAAGATTAGGACTTTCTGCTCCAGGGAGAGGAGTGGGGATAAACGTTAAGCCCATCACTAATGGCCAATGAGTTAATGAATTATGCCTACATAATGAAGCCTCCGTAAATCTACAAAAGACCTGGGTTCAAAGAGCTTCTGGATAGTTGAACACATGGGGGCTCCTAGAGAGTGGCATGCCCAGAGAGAGCAGGGAAGCACCTTGCACCTTCCCACATACCTTGCCCTCTGTACCTCTTTCATCTGGCTACTCATCTGTCTCCTCTGTAATATCTTCTACAATAAACTGGTTAAAGTATTTTCCTGGGTTCTGTGAGCTGCTCTAGCAAATTAATCGAACCCAAGGAGGTGGTCATGGGAACCCTTATTTATAGCTGGTTGGTGAAAAGCACAGGTAAAACATCTGGGGCTTGGCGATTGTCACTAGAAGCTGGAGAGAGACTTAGGACTCAACCTGTGGAATCTGATGCTATCTCCAAGTCAGCAGTGTCGGATTTGAATTAAAAGACACCTACTTGCTGCCTGCTGAAGATTCATCTGCAGAATTGTTAGGTGTGGGGGCAACCACCCCACAAATACAGTATTGGAAGTGACTGTATGAGAGTGAGAATAAGAAACTGAGTTTGTTTTTTCCTGTATCCTTACAGTGACCAAAATCTTTCTAGACTACAGTGCTGTTATCCCTCATCTATACAAGAAACCTGGATCAAATACTTTTAGTCCCTTCTAACATAATACTACATCTCTGAATCCTTCCTTGACCTTCTTGTCTTAATGGAAGACCCCTGACGACAGCTTCCCTTGGAGTCCTCCTCAGAAATTCTGAGTGTAAGAGAGGTAGGGGTAGTGCTCTTGTTCTTCACTGCTGCTGCCAAACAGTTTCTCCTTCAAAACCTTACCTCCTTTGCACCTTATGCTACCTACCCATAGATCTCTCTCTTAGATCCTACCTGGTGGCATATATAAAAGTTCTAGTACCTCCTGTCCAAATAAAATAATCTTCCTCAAATACACCAAGCTTTTCCCTAGCTCAGGGCCTCTGCACTTGCTATTTCTCTGCCTCAAACCCACCACTCCCAATGATTCCTAGCTCTTTATCATTCTAGTCTTGGTTTCAGTGTGTCAGCTATGAAGATCATCCTATGTAAACTGTTATCCCCAAAACCCCCATCATCTGCTTAATTTCATTCTTAGCATTTATAAAATCATAAAACTATTCAACCAAAAAGCTTAACTCAGCTAGCTCATGCAAGTTGAAAGATGAAATGTTAGATTTCTATGGACTATTATAATTAAACTGAGTCCTGGAGAGCTGACTCCACCTACTACTGAAACTTGAAAACATTTTTTTAAAAATGTTTCTTAAAAGAATCTAGTTAATCTTGATGAAGAAATTTCTCAGGTATTTTGAAATATAAACAAAGAAACCCCTTTCAAATTGTGCATTTCAATAAATATTTTTTATCTTCATTTTACAGGTTTTTGTTTGAATTGCAGATGTCTTCAAAGAGATAATTACTGAGGAGAAAAAGAATGGGTGCTCACTGACATCCCAAGTCTTGCCTCTATTAATACATTCTTGTATTTGAGTTCAGAGATAAGAACTGTTTCCCATACTATGGTTTTTAAATGAGTTCTATGCTTCAGTAAAACTATTAAATTGAAGCTTCACACATTTGTAGTTAAAATTTTTTTTCTTTTCAACGTTTGTTTTCAACAAAGGGAAGTTATTTTCTTTTTTTTTTTAGACAAATGCATGAAACCATCCTTACCTTTCTAGGAAAACTAAGAACCTTTTAAAAGTAATAGCATACAGTTGTTCAGTAGCTTACAATGACACTTTGCTTTTAAACAATAAAGTCAGAGTGCTTAACTAATACTTACCTTCTTAAGATTAGTGGTAACTGGTTTTGCTTTGTTTTTAGCCTTAAAGTTTTTTTGGCTGGCTATGTGAAATACATTCCTGGACTTTGGCCCTCTTAATTTGTTCTTGCCCATTGTCTAGAAAAGAAAACAAATTCAATTAAATTGCCCACATTTATGAACCGTAAGTCAATTTTAAGCTTTTAAAGGTACCAATTAAATCTAAGAAATTCCATCTTACTCTTATTTTTAAAGTTGGTGCATATATTATTTCCATGTCTCTCACTCCTAGATTTTCTGCTGTTTGAGTACAGAGTATGTATCTAATTCTTTCCTGTATCCCCAGTACTGGGCCCATAGGAGGCATCCAATTAATATCTGCTGGTTGAATTCATTAATATCATCAACACAATAACTGTTATTCTCAGCAGTACCCATCCTTCTGTTAGTCCATATACTACTATGCTATTCTGGTTCCTATCATACTTTAGAGACTGATTCTGCCTCCTTCTTGACTTCTTTTTTATTCCTCTTTACTCTCCCTACTTTCTCACCTGTGCATCCCATCAAAATCAGTCCTTAATCCTCCACTTCCTACCTCCCTCTCTCCCTTAAATTACTTTTATGACTTCCATATTTCCTCTATGTGAATGGCCCTTGCCTTGAAATGTTAGATACTGTCTTTCCTCCGTAGCTAGAGATGTATTAAGCCAGTAGATTCTACCTTAAAACATCTCTCAGATCTGCCTTTAATTATGTATATGAGGAATAATTTTTAAAATATTAGGTTAACATGTATTGAGCTTTTATTATATGTACAAGCACACTAATGTGCTTTAACTCATTTACTCCTTACAACAACCCTTTTTAAGAAGTACTATTATTCCCATTTTAAAGATTAAAATTAAAACACTGATGCAAAGAGAAGTTAATCTGCCCAATGTCACACTGTCAATAACCAGGAGATGCCAGGACTTACAGCCAGGCAGACTAGATCAGAGCTAACGTTATGTGGTATTGCACTTCATGTATAAATATAAAAGCTATACAAAAACATGATATAGTATTGCTTAGCTCAGCACTGGGTTACTGTTGAAGTCCGTAGGTCCATTTGTTCAAACCACTGTTTGTCAAACTATGCCCATGGACCAAATCAGGCCAAGCATCTGTCCTTGTAAGTAAAGTTTAATTGGAGGCCAAGTGCAGGCGCGGTGGTTCACACCTGTAATCCCAGCACTTTGGGAGGCGAAGGCAGAGATCAGCCTCGCCATGGTGAAACCTTGTCTCTACTAAAAATAGAAAAATTAGCTGGGTGTGGTGGCACATGCCTGTGATCCCAGCTACTTAGGAGACTGAGGAAGGACAATCACTTGAATCCGGAAGGTGGAGGTTGCAGTGAGCCAAGATTGCACCACTGCACTCCAGCCTGAGTGACAGAGCAAGACTCTGTCTCAAAAATATTAATAAAAAATAGTTTAATTGGAATACAGTTATATCCATTCAATTGTGCTGCTATGGCTGCTTTCCTGCTAAAACTATGACCCACAAAGTCCAAAATATTTAGTGTCTGACCTTTTACAGAAAGTCTGCCAACCCCTGGCTTAAGTCATCTGCACAGTGGCTATCTGGCACCAAGCTATGCGATCGACCTTCCCAATGTTAAAAACCTTTAACAGCTCTCCCAATGTATAAGGGGCAACGTGCCTTGGCTTGGCACATTACTGGCACGCTGAATCTACCCTAAATCTGCCACACATATCTCCTGCTACGTCTCTATAAACCCTGCTCTAGCCAGCCTGGTCTAACTGTTCTCTTGCACAGACATCTTGAACATTCTTCCTTTTTTTCCTTTGCTCACTCGTAGCCTTGGCTGAAATTATATCTTCCTTCAATGCAGCCTTACTACATTGGAAGTAGTTAAGGAACTACTTAACTAAAACAGCAATGCTTTTGAACCCCAACAGTATTCCTCCTACTTAAAAAAGAATGCCATAGAAAATACATGGTTATTACAGAAGATGCAAAAAATAAAATACACATAATAAAACCCATCAAATGAAGTAATCTAAAATCATTCCAGGCCGGGCACGGTGGCTCATGCCTGTAATCCCAGCACTTTGGGAAGCCGAGGCGGGCGGATCACTTGAGCTCAGCAGTTCGAGACTAACCTGGCCAACATGATGAAACCCCGTTTCCACTAAAAAAATAAAAATTAGCCCTGCGTGGTGACGCGCGCCTGTAATCCTAGCTACTCGGGAGGCTGAGGCACGAGGAGGCGGAGGTTTCAGTGAGCCGAGATATCGCCACTGCACACCAGCCTGGGCGACAGAGTGAGACTCAGTCTCAAAAATAAATAAATAAAAATTTTAAAAAATCATTACAATAGTAACCAAAATCCAATCATTCATCTAGTATATATTAATCAATTGCTATATGCCAGGTGTGGTAGAGAACTTATATTTCATACACAAAAAATATATATAGAACATACATAACGACAGGCCATATATGGAACATACACAGACATGATAGGTATTAGATTGCACATGACACTACCTATAATATACACATGGACCATGCATAGAGAGCACACAAGTGGAGGAGAGGTTTACTAGAGCTGCAGACCTGAGCAAGGTTCGTGGAGAAAGTAATACACTAGTGGTGGTGTGCGAGTGGAGGGACATTCTCTGACAACCACGTGGAAACTGATAATGAAAGACACAGCCCCAAAACTAGGATCCTGTCAGGAGATGAAAGCCCAACAAGCACCGGGGATTCGGGCCTGCTACCCAGTACGGCTGCCCGAGGCAGAGCTCGACGGAACCGAGTCTCCAGGCCACAGCGGTACGAAACCGGCCCAATCCAACCCCGACCCCTGCAAACTTCACGGCAGCCCTCCAGAAAACTTAATTTATTAAACTCTCACCAGAAATTTAATACTTGCGTGCAGCTTCCTAAGCTCCAGGAGACACCATCTGGCACGTACGGCGTCTAGGAAGTTCCGGGGAGAATGAACCAGTCAGGATTCCGCTCACGAACCGTAGCTCCGCCCGCCGAACGGAGCCCCGCCCACAGGCGGAAGTCCCGCCCATAGAGCGGGTTCCCACCCACCTGGCGTAGTCCCGCCCATAGAGCCAACTACGGAGCAGGGTTTACTGAAAGAGTGAAGCCCCACCCGTAAAGCGAGGTTCGGAAGTCCAGTCTCATTAGCGTCCCTTGTCTTCCGCGGTGTTGCAGACTTTTCTTCAGCTCAAGCGAGCTTGGGGCATTATAGAGCCAGCCAAGTCTCCCCTTCCTGGCGTGGGTACTTGTGCAGAAACTTCCCGAGGTGCTTCTGAGACTGCAGACCGCGGCACTGGAGGTCAGCGCTCCGCCGCGAACTCCGGGCTGACTCTGCCACGCTCCCAGGAGGAGGCGCTGTGCACTTCTGGGTGGTTTCCAGGGCGCTGCTGACGTTGGAGGGAATCTTGAGGTTGGAAAAGATCTAGGGCTATAATCTCCGAAAGGAAGATTTGTAATGCACTGCCAGTTAGAAATGCTTTTCTCATTGCAACTTCCTTGTTTCAAAAACAAAATTTTTGGCAGCACTGCAGAGGCACAAGAAACCAGGCACAATATAAAATATACAAGTAAAGCAGGTACCAAGGAACTTAAAACATTCAACCCATAACGTTGTCTAGGTTTTTCTGTTTTAAGAAAATTGACTCAGTTCTTCCAAGAGAATAACCCTATTAAAGCTAACTTTTCACATGTGCCTCTATTTATTTTGTTGAGGTCATAGGAAAAGCTGGATTTCAAACAAATGTAGATGTAAGAAATAAAGAGGAGAGAAGCACGAAGGGTGACTTTATATTCAACAGGGACAGTTTTATTTTAAATAAACCTGAGAGTGGCGGCCACACTCTCACAGACTAAGAGTTTTTAAGGATTCGGGGTTGGAGAGTTTATCAGAGGCTTGGACTGCTTCTGTGTCTCTTTGTTGTGCTTATCTGGGAGGGAGAGTTGTGTGTCTGTTCCCATACATCTTTCTACAGCTGCAGGCATACTGGCAGCTAAAAGTCTGCTTTTAGCTTCCCTATCTTAGTGCACCTGAAGGGAAAGGAATGTGCTTATTAAGGCCTGCTGTTTCACTGGGGTTTGGTAGTTACCCAAGAGACTTTCCCCTTACTTCACTCTGTGCCTGAGCTGTCTTATCTGTGTTTTACTGACTGCTCTTTGTATCTGCTTGTAGTTAGAAGAGAAGTGATTTCCTTGAAATGCACGGGGCTAGAAAGGGAGCTGGAACTTAAAAGTGGCGGTGTTTGTCCGAGATGACGGTGCTCCTGCTCTGTCAGTAAAACTGACATTTATATGCCATTTTGTAGCTTACAAAAGATTTCAGCCCAGTCTATGCTCAAAATAAGGTGATAAAACCACTCCTCTTTTGCAAGTGATGATACTACTAAGGTTCAGAGTTTAAGCCGTTTGCTGGCAGCCATACAACTAACTAGTAAATGACAAAGCCAGACGGTTTTGTAAAACTAAGCATTTTTTTAAAACAATTTTTTAGAAGTTTTTGTAAATTTAGTAATTCGCAAATCCACATTGGTTAGCACTTGGTCGAGTCCTCTTTCCAACAAACCAGGCACTTGCCTACTTACAGAAAGATAAGCAATTTTTGTGATAAATCATTTAATTATGTTTATGCCCATCACACAAAAAAATTGAGGAATAGAATATACTAAGGGGAGAGGAATAATTGCTTGCCAATATATGTTTATTCAAACTTTTTTGTTCGTCCTGAAGATCCACCTGTTAAAACACCTAAAATGCTGGTATAAAATGCCCATAAAGTGTAAGAGCAAAACAAATACAAAACCATTAGACTTTTTATAAGGCCAGAGTTATTCACAAATACTGAGGCGAGTAAGTTGGGTATAATTATTTGGTTCTTTGAATGTGAAGCTATTGATGTATATACAGAAGGCAAAGAAATAGATGTAACAGAACGACATTACAGTGTTTTATGGAAACTGGTACGTCTCACTTTTATTTTGAAGTGGCAAAATAACATAGTTATTCAGGCAAGAGCAGAGATCTAAGTGAGGAGGCCTGGGTTTTTGATTTTCCTCTCCCACCAACCAACAGTGTGACCTTGGAAAAGTTACTTCATTTCTCTGTGCCTCCCTTTCCCATATGCATGTAAACAGTCATTATACCTACTTCAGAGAACATTGATTATCTGCTCAGCATCCCTTTCTGGATAACCATTCTTCTCTGATCAAGTGGTCCTGGCTGGGCTGATAGCTACAGTCCTTCTCTAAGGATTTTCCAGCTAGAGCTGGTGGGAAATGCTCTCTCTTGCATTTGGTGTCTTTGTGCTGGGATGATATAAAATGGAGGCTACTAGTGGCCATCTCCTCCAGCAACTTGGAAGAAGTCTTCCTACAATGAGAGTAACACACACAAGAAGACAGAACTGAACAGAGCCGAGGACTCTAATGCGATCATTTGAGTCCTTGGATTCAGCCATAGATGGAAGAAAGATCTATCCCTCTATTTCTCAAGTACCTGAACTAAAATATTACCTTCTTTGAGCTTAAACTACTTTGGGTTGTTTTTGTTTTATTTTATTTTTTAGTCAATTTTACCTGAAAGAGTCTTGACTCCACTGTCTTACCTACTTCACAGGATTATTGTGCAGAGTTAGTGAAATATAAAACCTGAAAGCATAAAGTATTACTAAAACAAAAGAAAGGATCATGTTAATTTTCTAAGAGCCATATTTACCCATGTTCCAAATGAACCATGCATAAATAAAATAGCTTAAAGATTTTCATCTTTAAAATATATGCAAAATTAAATTTCCAGTTTTCTAACAATCTTAAAGATGAATAAAATCATAAATAGAAAATAATCTTTCAGAAACTTTACTTTTCCTGGGATAGACTCAGCAGTGCCGAGTTCTTTATACAGGTCTTTGAGACCTGAACCTCAAATAATTGTCTTGGAAGCAATTCAACAAGTAAACAAAGATAATTAAGGAGAAGAAGAAAATGAGAACACCACATAAAATTACAAACCATCTATAACAAAACTCATAGTCCTCTAAGGGAACAGAGCCAGCCTTGTATATATGATACTCCATAATAAATTTGTCTCACTTATTCAGCCTCCATCTCTTCTCTCCAACACACAGTTTCATTAAGTCAAAATAGTTTGGACACCTAGGCTCTGTGGGTGCTCAAAGGAAGAACATAACACATTTCTATCTCTCAGGGCACAATTGTCTGGATTGTAAATGCACAGGGAACAATGATTCTTGACAAAGTGATAAGAACTATGATATATGCACAAAATATGCTATTTATGAGTAGAGATAATTCTGAATTCTGGAAATACTCATGTTAAAGCTCTCATTTGATTGTCTCAGAGCAGAAATAGGCAGACTTCAGCCCAAAGGCCAGATCCAGCCCACTACTTATTTTTGTATAGCCTGGGAGCTAAGAATGAAGTTACATCTTAAGATGAGGAGGAACTCAACATAAGAATGATACATAGTGACACATGCATATTCTTTTAAATTCATGTTTCAGTGTCCACAAAGAGTCATTGCAGCACAGCCATGCTCATTTGTTTACATCTTATCTGGCTGCTGTCATGCTATGATGGTAATGCTGAGTACTTGCGACAGAAACCCCATAGCCTGCAAAGTCTGAAACGTTTATTATCTGGTCCTTTACCAATTTAATTTTTTTTTTTTTTTTTTTTTTTGAGACAGAGTTTTGCTCTTTTTGCCCAGTCTGGGGTGCAGTGACACAATCTCAGCTTACCACAACCTCTGCCTCCTGGCTTCAAGCGATTCTCCTGCCTCAGCCTCCTGAGTAGCTGGGGTTACAGGCATGCGCCACCATGCCCGGCTAATTTTGTATTTTTAGTAGAGATGGGTTTTCTCCATGTTGGTCAGGCTGGTCTCAAACTCCCCACCTCAGGTGATCCACCAGCCTCAGCCTCCCAAAGTTCTGGGATTACAGGCACGAGTCACCACGCCCGGCCCTAATTTTTTTTTTTTTAACAGGGTCTCACTCTGTTACCTGTGCTGGAGTGCTCACTGCAGCCTCCACTTCCCAGACTCAAGCGATCCTCCCACCTCAACCCCCCAAGTAGCTGGGACTACAGGTGCACACCACCATGCTTGGCTAATTTTTGTATTTTTTGCAGAGACATGGTTTCGCCATGTTGCCCAGCCTGGCCTTGCATTCCTAAGCTCATGTGATCCACCCTCCTTGGCATCCCAGATTCTGTGGTTACAGGTGTAAGCCACTGCACCCAGTCACCAATTTAAAACTTTAAAACATTGCCAATCCCTATATTAGAGTTGAGCAGCATGGTGGTGTTATTCAGAATATTGCTGTTTTGTACTCAAATACACAGGCAGCTTAAAAGAATTTTCCTCCCAGCATTTCAAGAAGGTAGAAAAACCCATGAGTTTGGGTTCCCTTTCATCTGATGGTTATCAATAATTTTCATTCTTCTGGGCTAAAAATGGAAGCTCCCAGTTATGTAGAAGATATTTCCACCTGGATCTATCTTAGAAAGTGGAAACAGGAAATGGCTTAATCCTAGAGGAGAAGATGAGACTGAAGAAATGATTGGGGAAAGGGTGGTTAAGGGCTTTCTGCAAGTGCATGAGACTATCCCTGTGGCACCCCCTACCACAGCCCTAGGAACAGTAGCATAAGATCCTTGCACCAATAAACGTCACAGAAGGGATGGAGCTTTCTGCCTTTAAATGTAACCTGGACTTTGGCATTGAGCAACTCAGCAGCCACTGTGATGAATTGAAGACCAGAGAAAGTTTCCTATTTTCTGGGCATTGGGTAAACCACCCACTTCCATATATTTGAGACTGAGATCACATTTTTATGCCAAATTAAAAAGGGAAAGTCGGAGTCAGATTTAATTTTATCTAAAATTTTAAGTTTTATGATGTTTCTAACACACTTATACTCAAGTATTGAAGTGTTTTGATGATCCTCGTTTTGGAGACAAGGTCTTGCTCTGTCACACAGGCTTACTGCAACCTCTGCTTCCTGGGCTCAGGTGATCCTCCCGCCCCTCCTCCTGAGTAGTTCGGATTATAGGCACATGCCACCATGCCCAGCTAATTTTATTTTTTGTAGAGATGAGGTCTTACTATGTTGCTTAGGCTGTCCTGGAACTCCTGGGCTCAAGCAATCCTCCTGCCTTCATCTCCCAAAGTGCTGGGATTACAAGCGCAAATCATCATACCCTGCCATGAAGTTTCTTAAACTCAAGCATTTTAACTGGCAAAAATGGAGTTGTAAGGCCTTGTAGATACACATACATATGGCCAGGCGCGGTGGCTCATGCCTGTAATCCCAGCATCTTGGGAGGCCGAGGCCGAGGCCGAGGCAGGTGGATCACCTGAGGTCAGGAGTTTAAGACCAGCCTGACCAACATGGAGAAACCCCATCTCTACTAAAAGTACAAAATTAGCCGGGCGTGGTGGCACATGCCTGTAATCCCAGCTACTCGGGAGGTTGAGGCAGAATAATTGCTTGAACTCGGGAGGCAGAGGCTGCGGTGAGCTGAGATCATGCCATTACACACCAGCCTGGGCAACAAGAGCAAAACTCTGTCTCAAAAAATAAATAAATAAATAAAAATTAAAACGATATATATACATATATCTGTATACATACACATATACATACGGCATAACATGAGCAAGCCCTAGACCCAGAGATGGACATGCTATGATTGTGGGAAAGGTCTAATATGGGCAGAGGATGGGGTTGTGGAGATACTGTTGAAGATGAGACTGGTAAGATAAACTAATGAAGGGCCTTAACAACCAGGAAGGGTTCATTTCACTTTAGTATTTTAAAATACTTTAGTATTTCCAAAAAATAAGGATATTCTCCCTCATAATCACAATGCAGCCATCAAAACTCAAAAAATGGATACTGACATACTACTGCTATCTATTCCATAATTGTCATTCAGATTCCATCAGTTATCCCAATAACATCTTTTATAGCAAAAGAATCCTATTCAGGATAAAGTGTTGCATCAAGTTGTCATGTCTCTTTAGGTACCTCTTACCTGAATAGAACCTCAGTCTTTCCTTGGCTTTCCTGGCTTGATGCTTTTGAAAATAGCCATTCAATCATTTTTTTGAAATGTTCTAGAATGTTTCTTTTTCTATTGTTTTCTCATGATTAGATTTAGTATATACTGTTTTGAGTGATGGGGGAGAAAGAGAGACAAAAATACCAGAAAAGTAGTGCTGTGATCTTTCATTACATCCTATTACTTGGTACATGATTTTATTTGTCCCTTTACAGGGAAATGTGAATTTTGATCACTTCATTAAGACAGTATCTATCAGGTTTCTCTCCCATGAAGTTGTCCCTTCTCAGGCCAGGCTCAGTGGCTCACACCTGTAATACTAGCACTTTGTAAGGCTGAGGCAGGTGGATCACCTGAGGTCGGGAGTTCGAGACCAGCCTGGCTAACATGGTGAAACCCCATCTCTACTAAAAACAATACAAAAATTAGCCAGGCATGGTGGTGCGTGCCTTAGTCCCAGCTACTCGGGAGGCTGAGGCAGGAGAATCACTTGAACCCAGGAGGCAGAGGTTACAGTGAGCAGAGATCACGCCACTGCACTCTAGCCTAGGCAACAAGAGCGAGACTCCATTTCCAAAAAAAAAAAAACAAAACAAAAAATACAAGAAAACCAGAAAGTTATCCCTTTTTTAATCAATAAGTATTTTTTTAAGGAGACAATTTAAACTATGTGAATATCCCATTATTAATCAAACTTTTGTCTTTGGTACACATTGATGTTTCTTGGCTGAATTGTTACTATGATGATTGCCAAATTTTAATTTTTGTATTTCCATCTTTTCTGCAGTCATCAGTTGACATTTTATTACTAGTAAAAGCTTTCTCCTCCACTTATGTATTTATTGAGATCAGTATGAGCTCATAGGTTGCTATCTTATTCAACAGATTGTAGTGTTTTTTTTTTTTTTTTTTTTTTTTGAGACAGAGTTTACCTCTGTCACCTAGGCTGGAATGCAGTGGCTCAATCCCTGCTTACTGCAATCTCTGCCTCCCAGGCTCAAACGATTCTCCTGCCTCAGCCTCCCGAGTAGCTGGGACTATAGTCATGTGCCACCGTGCCTGCTATTTTCTGTATTTTTAGCAGAGACACGGGTTCACCATATTGGCCAGGTTGGTCTCAAACTCCTGACCTCAAGTGATCTGCCCACCTCAGCCTCCCAAAGTGCTGGGATTACAGAGGTGAGCCACCACGCCTGGCCTCAGACTATAGTCTTTTATTATAATTTATTTTGATGTTCACATTTGGACAGTGTGGACCCACATGTGGACCCAGATTTGGACAGTGAGTGCTGCTTCACCTGCCCCACTATTTTGGTCCATCCCTACCTTTCTTTGACCACTTCCTTATTTTCTGGCACAACAAAGCATTCCAGACTCATTTTGGACCTATGCTTTGCCAATCTTAGAATCAGTCATTTCTCCACAGAGCCCTGGTTCTTTTAGGTGACAAATAATACTTAGAAACCAAGATCTGGGGCCAGGTGTGGTGGCTCATGCCTGTAATCCCAGCACTTTTTGGGAGGCCAAGGCAAGTGTTGTATTGCTTGAGGCCAGGAGTTCAAGATCAGCCTGGCCAACATGGCAAAACCCTAAAAACATTAAAATTAGCCAGGTGTGGTGGTGCACACTTGTAATCCCAGCTACTTGGGAAGCTGAGGCATGCGAATCACTTGAACCCAGGAAACAGAGGTTGCAGTGAACAGAAATCACACCACTGCACTCCAGCATGAGTGAGAGAGTGAGACTCAGTCTCGAAAAAAGAAAAAGAAAAAAGAAAAGAACCCAAAATCCGGGCCAGGTATAGTGGTTCATGTCTGTAATCCCAGCATTTTGGGAGGCCAAGGTGGGCGGATCATCTGAGGTTTAGAGTTCGAGACCAGCCTGGCCAACATGGTGAAACCCCGTCTCTACTAAAATACAAAAAAAAATAGCCAGGCGTGGTGGCAGGTGCCTGTAATCCCAGCTATTTGGGAGGCTGAGGCAGGAGAATCACCTAAACCTGGGAGGCAGAGGTTGCAGTGAGCTGAGATCGTGCCATTGCACTCCAGCCTGGGCAACAAGAGTGAAACTTCATCTCAACAAAAAAAAAAAAAAGAAGAAGAAGAAATAAAGAAAAGAAACCAAGATCTGGGAAGTTGATGCTTCCATGTCTTTGCAGCGAGCATGGCTAGGAAATACATGCATGTATGTACGTACTATTTGTCTATCTACCTATCAATATTCACACACCAACTGTATTTATTTATGTACACAACATGAGTTCATGCTGATATCTCCAATTTTATTTGAATACCACAGGTTTTAGTTTTCTACCTTTCCATGTTTGTCATTTTATCCTGGCTCCCTGATTTGAAATATAGGTACCCATTTGGTTTATCTTTCTGTATGTAACCAGTCTTCTTTCACTGTTGCCACCTACTTCCCCTACCTCCATGCCATGCAGGTGTCCTCCACACCACCCATGGACTCTCATCATCCACCTGGGCTGCTGCCATCTTCATGTGCCACCACCTGAATAGGTGGTTTCCCCATCCTGTTCAGGCTCTGACTTTCTGTGGGCTGATGCCATCTCTGTCCTCCTTATAAGACCTAATGTCTTTTAGACTGAAGAAGGAAGGAAGGAAAGAAGGAAGGAAAGAAGGAAGGAAGGAAGGAAGGAAGGGGAAGGAAAAAAAATCTACATTTCTTATGAGGAACCAATCAGACGAACATTTTCATGATTGTGGAAATGGGGAATCTTTTTTTAACCCCCTAATGACAGGAGCATTTATTTCTAGACTATAAATGAAAATTTATAACACGGCCTATATAAGAAAATGCAGCAGAATAAACAGGATCCACCACCTTTCTATCTAGGTCAAATTCCTGGAAATATCTGGAGGGTAAGAACCAGTTAATGAAAAGAGATGTTAATGCTTTGCACTGAAGGAAAAGTGACTCCCATCAGTAGATTACTATGAAGCTGCAAGAGGTGAATCACAGGCTTTAGCTTTTCATGGTATGGTTTCTGTATTCAAATACCATGTTACTTTTATGCATGCTTTTCTCTCGTGCTCTTTTCAGGGCCCAGAAAAAAAAAGTCACCTTGGATTTCCATTCATGAACACATACTTCCGTGACATAGGAGGTGTGAAAGAAGCATTTGCTGAATGAAATAAAACTTCCTGAAATGTAAAAAGTAGGCAAGGGTTTGTAGCCATACACTAAAAATGATTGTAAAGCACTATCACTGTTAGCACGGCCAAGATATACCTAGAAGAACACTATTTTTCTTCTTGTAGCACTGCTTCTTGGATGTGATAGGTGCTCCACAAATATACTATTAATTTAATTAAGCAAATTTGATTTAGAATCATCTCCTGGCCAAATGCCTAGGGATCTTGAACCTGAACTAATTACAGTCACAAAGAAGGACTTGCATTTGAATTATTCGAGGGTTAAGAATGGTCAAATACACATCACAAAGACAATAAAAATATTCCAAGGGCATGCCTCATCCTTTTTCACTATGATACTTGGTTAAAATGTGAGTAATGGTTAAAAATTAGAGGAACTGTGAAATATTTAGCAGGTGCATATTTAAGACTCAGAAAGTTGGCAAAGGCAAAGAAGGCAGTGTGCTATTAAATTTAAAAAAATGAAAGGATGCAGTGCTTTATAATTACCAAGTTTGATAATGTAAATTCTCAGCTAAGTCTCAACTATGATTTTGTGTTTCAGTTGAAAGTATGATTTTCAGAGTTTACATAAACCAAAGCAGACAGTCAAAAACTGAGAGAATACTGGAAAGAGGAGAAGGAGTGGGTCTTGCAGATATTTAGGGGGAGGGTGCTCTAGGCAGAATGGCCAAGAGCCAGAGAGAGCCTGGCATGATTAATGAACAGAGAGCAGCATGGCTGAAGGCGGTCACATAGTCACATCGGGTTCTGCAGGTCATTGCAAGTACTTTGCTTTCATTAATTCATTCTTTTTCTTTCTTTTTTTTTTTTTTTTTTTTTTTTTTGAGATGGAGTCTCGCTCTGTCGCCCAGGCTGGAGTGCAGTGGTGCGATCTAGGCCCACTGCAATCTCCGCCTCCCGGGTTCAAGTGATTCTCCTGCCTCAGCCTCCTGTGTAGCTGGGACTACAGGCACGCACCACCACGTCCCACTAACTTTTGTATTTTTAGTAGAGACAGACTTTCTTCATGTTGGCCAGGCTGGTCTCAAGCTCCTGACCTCAGGTGATCCACCTGCCTTGGCCTCCCAAAGTGCTGGGATTACAGGTGTGAGCCACTGCACCCAGCTTTTTTGATATATTTCTTTACAATCGTTTCTTTCTAGGCATACATACTATATTGCTTATTAAAATTAAAATTTCTGTGTAGATAAAATTTTATAATCTATGTATCTATATATACACATTAATAAGTAGTTTAGAAATACGGCATTTAATGTCTTTCAAAAATTGTATCATTTTGATATACATAAGGTGTTTCAACCCTTTTCTTATCATTATCACTTCTGTTGTTTCTAGATCTTTTTTCTGTTATAAATACAATATAATTAACATCCTTTTGCATAATCTTTGACAGAATCTCTTAATATTTTCTCAGGCAGCATGTTTATCAATAGGATCTAGTTATGAATACACTTAAAATTCTTGATTTAAATTACCAATTTTTCTCCAAAAGATCATATATTCTACTTTTCTACCAATAGTGTATGAGCATTCCTGTTTCACCATATTCTCATTAACACAAATTGTTTATAGGTTTTTGGTGGTTTTTTTTTTTTTTTTTTTTTTTGAGATGGAGTCTTGCTCTGTCACCCAGTCTGCAGTGCAGTGGTACAATCTCAGCCTACTGCAACCTCCGCCTCCCGGGTTCAAGCTATTCTCCTGCCTCAGCCTCCCGAGTAACTGGGACTACAGGCACGTACCAGCACACCCAGGTAATTTTTGTATTTTTAGTAGAGATGGGGTTTCTCCTTGTTGGCCAGGCAGGCTGGTCTCGAATGCCTGACCTCAGGTAATCCACTTGGCTCGACCTCCCAAAGTGCTGGGATTACAGATGTGAACAACCGCACTTGGCCACTCTTTTTTTTCTTTTCTTTTCTTTTTTTTTTTTTTGAGACAGGATCTTGCTCGTTTCATTGCCCAGGCTGGAGTGCACTGGTGAGATCACTGCTTACTGAAGCCTCCATCTCCTGGGCTCAAGCGATCCTCATGCCTCAGTGAGTAGCTGGGGCCACAAGATTGTGCCATCACACTCAACTAATTTTTGTTTTTTTCTTTCTTTTTTTGTAGAGACAGGGTTTCACCATGCTGCCCAGGCTGTTGTCAAATTCCTAGGCTCAAGTGATCCACCTGCCTCGGCCTCCCAAAGTGCTGGGATTACAGGCATGAGCCACTGTGCCCAGCCCGATACTTTTTTAGAAGCAGAAAAAATTTGATTAGGAAGAAAGGGCAAACAGATTGTTTTAAAATTATACATCTTTTGAATTTTGTTTTAGGCTTATAGTATAGTGGGGTGTTTTTGGTGTGTGTATGAAATTAACTGATTGCTTAGGAGTTAAAATAGACAAAATTTAGAGGTGAGGAGAAAAAGAGAAAATCAGAAATTAATGTGACTATGAAGTTTCTGGTTTGTGCATCTGGTGGATGGTGGTACCATTGGATGAGATAGAAATGTGACAGAGAAATTGGGACAGGGAAAAAGTATATAATTCCATGTGAACAATTTTAGTTGAAGTCATTGGATATAATTCAGTAGATCTAGAGCTGTGCCACCAGCATAGTAGCCACTAGCCTCATGTGGCTATTAAGCTGTTGTAATGTGGCTACCCTGAATTGACATGTGCTGTCAGAATAAAATATACACCTTATTTGGAACTCTTTGTAAGTAAAAAGAAGGTAAAAGATATGATAGTATCAGTTAAGATCCAATCAGGAGACAAATCACACAGTAATTTGAACAGGGAAAGTTTACTGTAAAGAATTATTAAGTATAATGGGGCAACAGTAAAGATGTAAAAGAGAACTCTAAAGAATATCTTGAGGCTAAGGAAGTTTCTAATGAGGGACAAACTTGGATGCCAGCCTCCACTCCAAAGGGATTCAGATCACTGGAGAAGATACGGTTGTAACCCAGTGGATGACAGAGAATTTTGCTGGGTTGTCCAGGTCTGAGCTGGTCCACAGTTACTAGACAAGCAAGAAACAGGGTACAGGTGGGCTAAGACTGGTGTGCAAGAATGCAGGTGTGCAGAGGGACTCAAAGCATTGGGAACAACTCTGGCTGACAGATGCATAGCCTAGAGTGCACAGCATCCGTGTGAGGAGGCCATGGGAAACACTCTTTGGGGTGCAGGCAGACTAAGGCTGGTGGGCAGGTATGCAGAGGGAGTTGGGGCATCTGCTTGCCAATAGGGTGGCATGAGGCCTGGAGTATGTGGGGTTTGTTTTGGGAGGGGCAGTGAGGTGGTCACTGGGTTGGGGCTAGAGTTGTCAGCTTGCTGAGAGACTGCATACTCTGGGTGTACTGCTGGGCCAGAGTGCCTGGATGTCTCTATACATGGCCACATGTGGCTGCTGAGAGCAGCCCAACAGGAGCAAGAATAAAACAAAAAATACAGCATTCAGGAACCAGGAACACAAGTTCCTTTCTCTAGCAATGACCTTCCACTGAAGAAAGCTGAACATTATGCTTGCTGCAAAAAAGAAATGCTTAAAGCTTCATTATCACAGAGCTAGTAATGCAGGGTAAAATTAGACGTGAAAGACAATAAATCGATAACTGAAACACTCATTTACTTTTTTTTTTTTTTTTTTTTGAGACAGAGTCTCACTCTGTCACCCAGGCTGGAGTACAGTGGCATGATCTCGGCTCACTGCAACCTTCACCTCCCGGGTTCAAGCGATTCTCCTGCCTCAGCTTCCCAAATAGCTGGGATTAGAGGCGCCCACCACCATGCCCAGCCAATTTTTTGTATTTTTAATAGAGACGGAGTTTCACCATATTGCCCAGGCTGGTTTCAAACTTCTGAGCTCAGGCAATCCGCCCCCCTCGGCCTCCCAAAGTGCTGGGATTACAGTTGTGAGTTCATTAAATTTTTTTTTATATTGACTAATGTTGAAATGATATTTTGGATGTATTAGGTTAAATAATATATATCATTAAGAATAATTTCACTTTCCTTTTTAGTTTTTAAAGTGTACCTAGTCAAAAATTTAAGTAACGTATATGCTTAGCACTTGGACAGTTCTGGAATAGATGTCTAAGCTAGGTCGATTCCTTCCATAAGAACTGACGGAAGGGCCTAGGAAGAGAGTGTAGAGAGAGGAGAGATTCTAGTAGAAAGCCCCAAACCCCCAAATTTAAAGGTTGGTGTGATGATTAATTGTATGTGTCAATTTGGGCCATGAGGTACTCGGATATTTGGTAAAACAGTATTCTGGATGTTTACATGAGGGCATTTTTGGAGGAGATTAACATTTCGACCAGTAGACGGACTAAGGCGGACTGCCTCCCTAAGGAGCTGGGCCTCATCTAATCAGCTGAAAGTCTGGAGAGAAAAAAAAAAGCTGATCCTCTTCCAAGTAAGGGAAACTCCCTTCTGCCTGATTGTCTTTGGGATACGGCATTGGCTTTTTCCTACTGTAGAATTCAAACTGAAATAATGGCTTTACCTGGGGTCTTGGGCCTGCTGGACTCTGGACTGAAACTCCACCAGCAGCTCTCCTGGGTCTCCAGCCTCCAGCTCGCCTACTCACTCTGAGGATCTTGGGACTTGTCAGGCTTCATAATGAAATGAACCATTTTTAGTAATAAATCTCGTTTTCTCTCTCAATACATATACATGATTTTGAAAAACCCTAACACATAATGCAGTTGAGTATAGAAAGAAGAACTCAAGGAATTCCAGAGAGGATGGGTGGGTATCAAGTGGAAAATGTAAATTCAGGAATAAATTTTCCTCCTAATGGGAAGAAATTCCAGAACATGTTTATATGCTGATGGCAATATTGAAGAAGAGTGAATGGAGTTGGCAATGGAGGCAATAAAGGATAAAACAGTATACATTCAGCAAGAGTGCAAAGTTTTGCTAGGCACATAGGGCTAGTGCAGCAAGCTTTCAGTAGTGAAATGGTGGCATCCAGGTCAGAACTTCTTGGAATGAGGGTAAATCACACCTTCACACCTTCCTCAGTGGTGAGAGGGGGATATGGGTACTGCTCTTCATAGAACAAACTGTTCAGCCAGGGGTGCGGTGGCTCACACCTGTAACTCCAGCACTTTGATAGTACAAGGCAGGCTGATCACCTGAGGTCAGGAGTTCAAGGCCAATGTGGTGAAACCCCGTCTCTACTGAAAATACAAAAATTAGCCAGGTGTGGTGGTCCATGCCTGTAGTCCCAGCTACTCAGGAGGCTGAGGCAGGAGAATCGCTTGAACCCAGGAGGCAGGGGTTGTGGTAAGCTGAGATTGTGCCACTGCACTCCAGCCTGGGCAACAGAGTGAGACTCTTTCTCAAAAAATAAATAAATAAATAAAAAGAACAAACTTTCCTTTTCTAGAGGACAGAAAGGAATAGATAAACCTCACAAGAGCTGATGACAGAATGCCTGCCACGCCCCTAATCTCTCTCTGTGGTTATATTTCAAAGAGTTGACAGCAATAGAATGACATTGACTTATTCATTCTAGGCCAAGGAACCACTAAATTCTTTAACAGCTGAATGACTTTGGCATGAATTATCTGGACTTTTCAACACTGATCTGATGTTTATACAAGTGTATTTCCCTTTAAGTAGTCTTGATGCTTCCTTTTTCTCTTTCACACTTTACCTTCTTTTGTAATATGCTCAAATAAGATACGAAACACTACAAAATAGGGTCTGGATAAATTTTGATTAGAAAACTGTATAAAATTTAAAAAAGAACAAAATTGTAGAAATTGGGTATTAGCAATGTGTTCTTATCTGACGACATACGACAAAGAAATGTTTGGCTCTAGTTTCTGAAAGCTATCATTGGAGAGGTGACTGGAGAAGAGTTTTACTGAAATTATCCTTTCAATTTTGGTCTGAAAATCCTTATCTTGGCATGAAACCTTGGTCACCTGAGTAAGTCCTTTAACCCTTTTGGGTCTCAAATTCCTCTTTGGGGGATTGCATTATGCAAGCCTAACCTTAGGAATAAGAAAATAAAGAAATCGAAACCCCATATAGTATCAGTTCCATAAAGTCAACAATCTCCACAAGATATCAAGTGATGACATTCTTGTGGTTAATAAGTCCTGGTTGTACAAATCACAGGACTCAATGAATAAAGGAAGCTGGGCACAAATTGGAAAGCACCTTGGACTTGGGACTCTGCAGACTGGGGCTATGTCCCTGACTGTGTGGCTTGCCTTTCTAGGGGACTGGGGAACCTTGCTCATCTAAGTTTCGTGCTTGATAAAAATCAGATAATAATAGCTACTTCGGTTCACATTTAGAGTTTTTAAAAAGGATACCTTGGGGCTGGGCGTGGTGGCTCATGCCTGTAATCCCAGCACTTTGGGAGGCTGTGGCAGGCAGATTACCTGAGGTCAGGAGTTTGAGATCAGCCTGGCTAACATGGTGAAAACCCGTCTCTACTAAAAATACAAAAATTAGCCAGGTGTGGTGGCACAGGCCTGTAATCCCAGCTACTCGGGAGGCTGAGGCAGGAGAATTGCTTGAGCCCAGGAGACAGAAGTTGCAGTGAGCCAAGAGGATGCACTCCAGCCTGGCCAACAGAGCAAGGCTGTCTAAAAACAAAACAAAACAAAAAAAAGAATACCTGGAAAAATGTGCATCTCAGGATCTCAGGAGAGTCTGTATACATGCCCTAATAAAACAATATGAATTTATACTTTGATTACTTTGATATTTCCTTAATATGTTACTGTTATTTTTATGGCTAGATTTGTAATCTACAAGTGCTGCTTTATTATGACACACAGTGTCATTGAAGAGGAGAGTGGACTTAGGCACATTTTGTTCCTTAAGGGAGCTTAAATTGGATCTAACTGGTTCAAAAGTGAAGTGAAAAAAAAAAACTCCACACCTCCACCCACCCAAAAAAAAGTGAGATGGAGATGATGACCATATTGTGGGTCAGCATTTCTGGGTTATTTGGTGAGTGTTAGTCTTTTTGTTTTTGTTTTCTGTTTGAGACAGTGTCTCACTCTGTCACCCAGGCTGAAGTGCAGTGGCATGATCACGGCTCCCTGCAACTTCCGTCTCCCAGGCTCAAGCAATTCACTGCAGCCTCCACCTTCAGATCAAGTGATTCTTCACCTCAGCCTCCCAAGTATATGTATTAATATATATATTATATATATTTTTTTTTTTTTATTTTTTTTTTTTTTTTTTTTTTTTTGCAGAGACTAGGGTCTCACTGTGTTTGCCCAGGCCCGGTCTGGACTCCTGGGCTCAAGCAATCCTCCTGCCTTAGCCTCTCAAAGTGCTGGGATTACAGGTGTGCCCAACCAGTGTTAGTCTTCTTTTACTTGATTACACTTAATGGTTGTGAGCCTGGAGACAGAGGCTCTTTGTTAAGGAGAAACCACACAAATAGTTATGAAAGGTTATTTGGTAAGTTAATGGATTCATTGATTTGATTTCTAGGCTCATCTTGGTCTTTCTCTGCTCTAGACCTGAAACCGTTACGTAGATGCAGCTGGCATCAGGAAAAGGCAGTCTCCTCCTCTTTCGTTTCCTCAGTTGTTTTTTTTTTTTTGAAAAAATTTCAAACCCACTGAAAAATAGTAAGAATAGTGTCATGAGCTCCCAAATATCCTTCAGCTAGATTAATCAATTATTTACTGAGACACTTGGAAGTCAGTTTCAGACATCAAGATATTCAGCGCCAGCACTTTAGGAGGCTGAAGCGGGTGGATCACCTAGGGTCAGGGTTTCAAGACCATCCTGACCAATATGGTGAAACCCGTCTCTACTAAAAATACAAAAATTAGCGGGGCGTGGCGGTGTGTGCCTGTAGTCTCAGCTACTCAGGAGGCTGAGACAGGAGAACTGCTTGAACCAGGGAGGCGGAGGTTGCAGTGAGCCAAGATTGCGCCACTGCATTCCTGCCAACAGAGAGACACTCAGTCGCCAAAAAAAAAAAAAGTACTTCAGCCCTGTAGCTTTAGTGTTGAACTCTTAAATCATTCTCAGTACCATTATCACACCTGAGAGAATTGGTATCAATTAATAATATCACATAGATGCTGTCCATATTTAAATTTATCCAAATAGCCCCCAAACATTTATTACAGTTTTTATGTAACCTAGAATCTAATTAAGTGTCATACATTGCATTTGGTTGTTACATATCTTTTGTCTCTTTTAATCCTAGACTGTATTCTATTCCCCAATAACCTTTCATCCAGAAGTTTTAGTACCCATTACTGATCCTTGCCTGAACCAGAGATTATACAGAGATTATATAGGCCTTGCAAAAATGGTGGTTTTAAAATTTTGTCATTTCATCTGTATTTACTAGTGGACATAAAGAAGATCTCTCATTCTCTCTCAGCATCACTATGCATTGATGGATATTCGGTTGGTGGGGAGTTATAATCTATTACTATCATTATTTCTTTTGGTGGTCAAATCATCCCAAATTTGTCAGCAGGTCCTCCTTTAAGCTAGCTTATTTGTGCATATCTGTGTATGTATGTGTGTGTGTGTGTGTTTGAATGCTTTCTAGCTTTCTGGCATAAGAAATATGTTCTAGGCTCATCTTGGTCTTTCTCTGCTCTAGACCTGAAACTGTTACATAGGTAGTCAGGCAGACATAAGCAAGGCAGGAGAGCCCCTACTGCCCCCCAACCAAGAATGTCAGACAACCATCAGGTGATGGTCAGGCGGTTATTAAACGGCTTCTCTAAAATAATAATTGGTTGCAGCTGGCATCAGGAAAAGGCCATCTCCCAATAGATAGAAATACTTAAAGTTGGTGATCAGCAACTTCCTGATAGGATCTCAGGAGTTGGTTGAGTGGTCTCAAGCATGCACACTAAGAGGCAAATGGCAGAGTTTAACTGGTATATGATCTTCCACTAGGAACACTCAACTGGTAAGGGAAAAAACCCTCAAGTGAGCATGTGCACAATTTTGGTAAACACACTGTGCATGCAGCCCCTTTCAAGTGCTGGCAGTTCACTATGCCTGCGGACAGCCCACCCCAAAGAAGAATCAGGGAAGAAGGATTGCAAGACCCCAGAAGCATGCCGATGTATAAAACCCCAAGTCAAAGGTCAAACAGTGCACTTCAGTCTCTCAAGTTGCTGGCTTGGCCCTCTCCCAGGTGTACTTTACTTCCTTTTGTTCGCTCTATACTTGTTAGTAAACTTTCATCCCTGCTCTAAAACTTGCCTTGGTCTTTCATTCTGCCCCTGTGCCCCATGGTCAAATTCTTTCTTCTGAAGCGGCAAGAATTGAGGTTGCTGTAAACCTGTACAGATTCGCAGCTACTAACAAAACTAGTCACTTCTTCAAGTAGCTCTGGTTCCTTCGAATGGGGACTGGTGTTTAGGAAACAAGATCTGGGTGCTAGCGTTTAAATCACCTTTGCAAAAATCATAATAGTGAGAAAATTATAACAGTGAAAGAGGTCTGACCTAACCAACTTCTTCTTGCTTTTCACCTCCAAACTGCCCTTGATCATTTCTGAGTGTGAACCAAGCTAACTTTGGGAGAAATTTAGTTTATAATTTCAATGGTAATAACCCTTCCCAAAGCCATTTGTTCCGGAGCTCACGAAATTTGTAACTTCCCCAATTACTCCCATAAATAACATCACTATTGTAGGACCTGAGATTGACCTTTTGAGATGTTTTTTCAGGCTTTTGCATTTATGATGACCATGTAGCCCTACCCCGACCAGCAACTCCTCTGTGGCCCCCACCCAAAAGTGGACTCAGCTCATGAGGACCATTTCATACACCCCTATAATTGCATTTCCAACCAATCAGCATCACCCATTCCCTAGCCCCCTGCCTGCCAAACTGTTCTTAAAAAACCCTAACCTTGAAATTTGGTGGGAGGCTGATTTGTGTAATAATAAAACTGTGAGTAGGGCATGGTGGCTCATACCTGTAATTTCAGCACTTTGGGAGGAGGCCAAGGCAGGAGGATTGCTTGAGCCCAGGAGTTTGACACCAGCCTGGGCAACATAGTGAGACCCTGTCTCTTCCCCCTACAAAAAAAAAAAAAAAGTTAGCCAGGCATGGTGGCACATGCCTGCAATCCCAGCTACGTGGGAGCCTGAGGCAGGAGGATGCTTGAGCCTGAGAGGTGGAGGCTGCAGTGAGCCATGATTACACCACTCCACTCCAGCCTAGGTGACAGAATGAGACCCTGTCTCAAAAAACCAACCAAACAAAAAAGCTCCAGTCACTCATTTAGCTGGCTCTATTGCAATTCCCCTATCTTAATCAATAATTAATTCTGGGCCAGGTGTGGTGGCTCAAGCCTGTAATCCCAACACTTTGGGAGGCCGAGACGGGCGGATCACGAGGTCAGGAGATCGAGACCATCCTGGCTAACACGGTGAAACCCTGTCTCTACTAAAAAAATACAAAAAACTAGCCGGGTGAGGTGGCGGGCGCCTGTAGTCCCAGCTACTCTGGAGGCTGAGGCAGGAGAATGGCGTAAACCTGGGAGGCGGAGCTTGCAGTGAACTGAGATCCTGCCACTGCACTCCAGTCTCGGCGACTGAGGGAGACTCCGTCTCACAAAAAAAAAAAAAAAAAAAAAAATAATTCTGC
>NW_016814117.1:905876-913994 GCF_001698545.2 Rhinopithecus bieti
TTTTTTTTTTTTTTAAAGAAAAGGAACGTAAAGTCACAAATATAAAATTAGTATGTGGCTTTAGAAGTGGTCCCTCAGTGAAGGGCTATAGATTTTAAGGTTTATTAGCTTCATTATTACTGGGATATTATTGTTTTTAGGATCGATCAGTGAAGAGAATGTTCAAATGCAACACCACGGGTTTATTTCTTAGCTTCTGTCATTTCCTATTTTTATATAAACCAGAATGAAAATCATGCTTCCAGAGATTATCAATATATTTGTTCATTTGCTCTATCTTACAATGTTCACACAAGTGGTTTCCAGCCAGGCGCAATGGCTCATGCCTGTAATCCCAGCACTTTGGGAGGCCGAAGCTGATGGATCACTTGTCAGGAGTTCCAGACCAGCCTGGCCAACATGGTTAAACCCTGCCTCCACTAAAAACACTAAATGACCAGGACCAGGGCATGGGGTTGGGGAGGGGGGGCGCCTGTAATCCCAGTTACTTGGGAGGCTGAGGCAGGAGAATCGCCTGAACCCGGGAGGTGGAGGTTGCAGTGAGCCGAGATCGCACCACTGCACTCCAGCCTGGGTAGCAGAGCGAAACTCCATCTCAAAAAACAAACCAACCAACCAACCAATGAAAAATGGTTTCAGAAGCATAACACCAGTATCCTACCAAAAACAAACCTACTAGTAATGTTCAAGATTTTCTTGCATTTCTTCTTAATATGTTATATGTCCTACTAAGGATATATAGCCAAAGTACTATATTCGAATGCTATTTAACTTTTTCTTTATGGTTACATTATCAATTCAATATACAATTAATTTTAACTGTTTCTGTTTGAATTCAATTTCAGGGTTTGCTTTTTTATTCTCTTTGATTTAATTTTATTTTTTAAAAATGCAGAACAATGTTAGAAGAAAAATCTTAGACAAATTAAATTGAACAGAGTTTAATTGTGCAAACAACAATTTGCAAATTGGGCAGCGTCTCCAATCAGAATAGGTTCAGGGAGACTCTGGCCCTTCTGTGTGGTTAGATTGATGGACAGGGAAAGGAAAATGATGGACAGAAAGTGGAAGTCAGGTACAGAAACAGCTGGTTTGTTACAGCTGAAAGTTTACCTTAGTTGAACAGGGTTTGAACAGTTGGCTGCCTTTGATTGGCCAACACTCAGTGATTGGCACAAGAGTGGGCTACAGTCTATTTACACATCTAGTTAGGTTAGAGTTCACTATATACAGAGAAAACTTTAAGCCGAACTAAAATATATAAGGAGGCAACTTTAGGCTGAAGTTAATTGAACAACATTTATGATTAAAAGTAAAAAAGATACACTGACAAGTTTTACTCATCCCTATCCCTCTGTTACCGGAAAGCAGTCCCAATCCAAACCCCAAGAGAGAGTTCTTGGATCTCATGCAAGAAAGAATTTGGGGTGAGTCCACAGAGTAAAGTAAGGCAGGTTTATTAGAGAAGTAAATAAACAAAAGGGGCCGGTGCGGTGGCTCACGCCTGTAATCCCAGCATTTTGGGAGTCTGAGGCGGGCGGATCACGAGGTCAGGAGTTCGAGACCAGCCTGGCCAACATGGCGAAACCCCATCTCTACTAAAAATACAAAAATTAGCCAGGCATGGTGGTGTGTGCCTATAGTCCCAGCTACTCAGGAGGCTGAGGCAGAAAAGTCGCTTGAACCTAGGAGTCAGAGGTTGGTTCCATTGCCTCTGACACTTCCACCCCATTCACGCTCATCCTCTATAAGGAACCATTTTTATTGATTTATGGCTTATTCTCTACTTTTTTGGTAAAAATCGGAAAATATGTGTGCAGTTTCTTATTTCTATTTTTTTTCTTAAGCATGTAGTCTATTATATACACTCTTTGCTCCTTTGCTTCCCCCACCCCCGCATCCTCAATACATCCCAGGACTCACTTTACATCTGTTCTGCTCATGGAGATCTTCATTCTTTTTATAAATGGACAATAATACATTGAATGGCAGCTGGGCGTGGTGGCTCATATCCGTAATCCCAGCACTTTGGGAGACCGAGGCGGGTGGATCACCTGAGGTCAGGAGTTGGAGACCAGCCTGACCAACATGGTGAAACCCCATCTCTACTAAAAATACAAAAATTAGCCGGGTGTAGTAGTGCATGCTTGTAATCCCAGCTACTCTGGAGGCTGAGGCAGGAGAATCGCTTGAACCCAGAAGGCGGAGGTTGCAGTGAGCTGAAATCACACCATTGCACTCCAGCCTGGGCAACAAGAGTGAAATTCCATTTCAAAAAAAAAAGTCCATTGAGTGATGGATGCTCTACAGATGATCTAACTAGTTTCCTATGAAAGGTAATTTGATTGTTGCCAATACTTAGGTTGCTGTTTTAGAAAATTATATAGACTGAGCTATGAATTTAAACAAGAAGGAACTTGAAACCACTACTGCAAAATTATAATTGGGACAGTGAAAGAGATCAGGCCTAACCAACTCCATCTTATTTCTAACTTCCAAGCTGTCCTTATTCATTCCTAGGCATAGACTGAACTAAGTTTGAGGAGGAACATAGTTTATAGTTTAGAACAAAGACAATAACAGCCCATTTCCCAAAACAAACCCTCTTCTTGTCTGGGGACTAGACCACCTTTGTAGGACTAACAAATTAGCCAAAAGATTAGAAATTATGGTTTAGGAGTCATACAGCTGGAGGCTACAAGATTCTGACCCTCCCCAAATTGCTTCTGGGAATAACATCACTATTGTAAAGCCTAAAACCAGTGCTTGAGATATGTTGCAGACCCTGCACTTGATGGATCAGCAGGCACCACCCAGATCCATAAACTGGCTCAGCTGATCCCACGGCCTCCACCCAGGAACTGACTTACTGCAAGACAGCTTTGACTCCCTGTGATTTCACCTCTGACCAAATAATCAGGTCTCCTGACTTGCTGGCTGTCCCTCACCCACCAAATTGTCCTTAAAAACTTTGATCCCCCAATGCTTGGGGAGACTGATTTGTGTAATAATAAAACTCCAGTCTCCTGCACAGCCGGCTCTACATGAATTACCCTTTATGTATTGCAATTCCCCTGTCTTGATAAATCAGCTCTGTCTTGACAGCTGGCAAGGTAAACACATTGGGTGGTTACAAACTGTGTACCCAAGCAATAGAAGTAACAACTTGGGAAGTATTTGAAACCCACTGACGACCAAAATTTCTTTAACAATTTTGGTCTATTCAGTCATTCATCCATTCATGTAACCACTATTATTGGGTATCAGGAACTGATATTTACTTCGAACGTTAAGAACATCATTCATCTTGACATACCAAATCATCCAGTTACTGAAAATGGGTTTACTAGGTTCCTTACAAAGAGGTTGCTTGGATTTATAAAATATGAGGCAGTTGACCCGAGACAAGGAGGTAGAAAGTGGTTCGTGTACCCAATTTTTATTTTTCACTTTGAACCCAGAACACTCACGATTCCAGGCCAGAAATTCAAGTCTCTGCAGCTAGTTCTGACTCCAGTCCTAGGGTAATAAGCTCACCAAGCATCCAGGAAAGATGTCCTGAAAACCTTCTTTCTTGCGGGGTCAGGAGGGCAGCAGAATTTTGGAACCAAATCTCAACAGCTGGTTTTGGTTTCCTCACTCACCAAGCCACAAGTCTGTAGAGTGAGAGGAAGAGGTGAGGAAAGGATAAATGGCCAATGGAGCCAGCCCAGGACGGGGAGCTGGTCCTCTCTAACAGCGACCCCACCAGCTTTAGCTGTGCGGCCTGGGGCAGGTTACATCGTGTCTCCTAAGCCTGAGCTCCTAATTAGGGGGCACACGTCTTTCTCGAGGAAATGCTGAGAGGATCTAATGGGAAAACGTGGGTAAACATCTTAGCTAAGACCCTTGCCCACGGTAAGCCCTTAATAAGTAGTTATTTTTTCAATGGTGGTGATTACCAGCGTCATTATTGTTTTGTATTTGTAATCACCACTGCCGGGACCATCACCAACCTCTTTTACGCCTCCACGGGGATCCCCACCTCCCAGCCTGGCAGTTCCAGGCTCTGGTGACTCATTTATTTCCTGCAAGCCCTCTAGGCAAAACTTTCCTCTCCCGAGTGACTCCTCCTCAGAAGGCAGGAGTTCGCCCCCGGGAAACCTTTCTCTCTCCGTCTCTTTCTCTCTCTCTCTCTCTCTCTAACTCAACTCTCCCATTCCCGAGTCCAAACTAAGAGAGACTCGCGCCTTCCAGGACTCAGCCAGCGGCGCGGGCGCCTTCCCCGCACGCCTCTGCCGCCTGGAGGACGCGGGCGGGAGCGCCCCGGGCTGGGTTCACGGTTTCGCACTCCTGCCGCCGGCGCCCCGCGGTCCCGCCTTAGCAGGCTCCCTCCCGCGCCCCTCCCCGCCCGCTCCCTCCGCGCTCTCGCTGCCCAGCCACATCTTCCTCTGCCTTCCACCCCGAGGGACCATGTCGAGGCTCAGTTGGGGATACCGCGAGCACAACGGTGAGCGCCTTTTCCTGATCCGAGGGGGGCTTTGTGCTGGAGGCGAGAGGACTGGCGCGACGGCCCGGCGCTCGCTGACCACACACTCGGCTCACACATTGAGAAACTTTTCGGTTCCTCTTAAAACTAAGCAGCACTCCTCAGAGCCCAGTGCAGGAAGGGGAGAGCTGGCTTGTCAGGGTAGACGGGTTGTTGGTAGTGGATGTGAGCGTTGGTGTGTATCTCTATCAGGATTCCCCAAACTCCCAAGTGTTCATACGTGTGCGTTCACCTTCATCTGAAAAGCCAAGGACTTTGCCTAGTAACAGCCACTTATCAATTAAAGGCTTGGAAATTAGAAGTCTGATGACACACTTTGGTGAAATAAGGACAAGTCCGCTTTCAGTCTTTTAAGCTCACTATTCACTTAGGAGAAACAAATCATAGAAAATCTTTGAAAATATGTTTAGGAAATCTTAACTTGCATTGTGACATTGAAGATTAAGTTGGCTTCGTGGCAAACAAAAAGCTGTATGTTTCCTAATAGCTGTTACTGTAAATATTCCCACAGCAATTTGCAGCTGGTTGACTACTACTGGGGACTTTGGTAAGGGTTCACGTTCTTGCTGGGAAATGAAGTTACATCTTCACTCTTCCTCTCTTTCCACGCTCATCCTTGCAGGGTGAGCAAAGGATTACTGAAATTATAGGATAAACAATAACGAGACATACACTTTTCGTCTTGTATATCCCACATTATCAAAAGTAAAACATTTTTTCTTGTTACTACGTTAAACTGAACTGATTGTTTCAAATAATAATTATTGAAATAATCGCAGTGACATCAAAAAGCCTTATAGTAAATAACTGGCAAAATTAAGGCTTGATTTAGCCATTCCTCAATGTGCATATGTTTCAAAACATCATGTTGTACACATAAATATATACAATTTTTGTCGATTTAAGGAGTAAATACGTAATAATAATTAAAGAAAAAATTAAGGCTGTGAATAATAATACTTTCCTTCTATTAGCATGTACATTATTGAACAGTATAGAATGGTCAAATTTTATAGAAAGTTTAATTTCACAGACTAACAGAAAATTCCCTTTCTAATTGTAGTCTGTTTAATTTCTAATTGTAGCCTGTTTTAAACATGCTAGTTTAAAATGGCAGCAGGTAAAATTTATAACTTTAATAATAAAAGTGTATACATAGACTTCTTGATTAAGGCAATAAGTATAATCTTACATTTTGCTAATTTCCAGTGAATGTTTAGGGGGAAAATATGACAAATCTACTTTCATTTCCCTCTCTGCTGAAATCGTTTTTATTAGAGTTATTTAATAGTCATTGAATCCCAACTGCACCCTTATGGTAGTTAGGAAGAAGAAGGGTATTTCAATCAATGGATATTGATTACTCTTTAGTAGGTTAGAAATTATTGGCCCAAATGAAGCTTATTTCAGGAATTTAAAAAATTCATCTTAGCAAAGCCATTAATAAGGAGTGGTTTTGTATTTCTGTTAGGAATTGTTCTGTTAGGAGTTAGCCATTCCCTTCTTTTAGATGCAATCTCTCTCTGAAGACCACATCCTTACTTAACGGTGTGGTCTTCAGAGAAAGATTGGGAAAATCTTATTGGAAATGTATTATATACTAACTAGGCAAGGTTTTTGTTTGTTTGTTTTTTGTTTTTTGTTTTTGAGATGAGTCTTGCTCTATTGCCCAGGCTGGAGTGCAGTGGCACTATCTTGGCTCACTGCCACCTCTGTCTCCTGGGTTCAAGCGATTCTCCAGCCTCAGCCCCACCAAGCAGCTGGGATTACAGGCACGCACCACCATGCCTGGCTAATTTTTGTATTTTTAGTAGAGACGAGGTTTCGTTATGTTGGCCAGGCTGGTCTAGAACTCCAGACCTCAAGTGATCCGCCCGCCTTGGCCTCCCAAAGTACTGGAATTACAGGCGTGAGCCACCGCTCTGGGCTTAACTAGGCAAGTTTTATTGTTGTTTTTTTTTTCTGTTTAAACATTGGTAAAACCAGTGACTGAGCAGATAAAAGGAAACTTAAGCTGGGGATAGCAACACTGATGAAATGAAACATCAAGACTTGAAGCCCTGAATGGGTACTGCCTTGACAAATAACTTAAGGTGTCTTCCCCTAACTTTTGACTACTTTATTAGTTTAGTTTAGGGAATGTGACATCACTGAAAAGTGTGTATCACTGTAGATATTTAAAAGTTCCTAAATCAATTGAGCAACCACCACATATCTCTAATTAAGAATTCTGCTGGCTGGGCTTGGTGGCTCACGCCTGTAATCCCAGCACTTTGGGAGGCCGTGGCCGGTGGATCACCTGAGATCAGGAGTTCAAGACCAGCCTGACCAACATGGAGAAATCTCGTTTCTACTAAAAATACAAAATTAGCTGGGAGTGGTGGCGTGCGCCTGTAATCCCAGCTATTCGGGAGGCTGAGGCAGGAGAATTGCTTGAACCTGGGAGGCAGAGGTTGCAGTGAGCCGAGATCATGCCATTGCACTCCAGTCTGGGCAACAAGAGCGAAACTCCATCTAAAAAAACAAAAAAAAAGAATTGTGTTTAGGCCGATTATGGTGGCTTGCACCTGTAATCCTAGCTACTCAAAAGACTGAGATGGGAGGATAGCCTGAGGCCAGGAGTTCCAGACTAGCCTGCGGGGTCATGGAGGGGACAAGGAGGAGAAGGAGGAGGAGGAGGAGGAGGAAATTTTTTTTTGGAAAAATTGAAAAAGGGGACGTCTTTAAGAGGCAGAGTGCTGAACTGACTATGGTAGTTAGTAGATAATATTGGAAATGTGATACAAAGTATTATTACTTTTATTTTATTTTGATTTGACATTTTAGAAAAATAGTTCTGTTTATAAATGACTGGAAATAGGAGAGCAAAGCAATTAGGAGAAGAAAGCAACTCTTTAGTGATTGGAAGAATGTCACCTGCATGTTGTGAAACACACATTGTGTATTTGAAATTGAATTTTCATTAGGTTAACTCTTACTTGGTGGCAGTGAAATAGAAGGCTTTTCTGAATTAAGGGGAAAAAAGGTCTCGTTATATATTGAAAAGTTCTCAGAAAGATGGTAAAATTATTGAATAAACAAGACTTTTTCTGTAATACATTCTAAGCAAGGACTTTTGATGCTCAAGTGGCTTTGAAATCCAGTTTGTCAGATGACACCTTTTAAGCTGAGTGTATAGTTATATATTTATGCTATGACTTTTTGTGCCTGAAGGATATATGAAAGAAAAAATGTGTGTATGTGTGCATTCTCTTTTGCAAAAATGAAGCATAGTAAGCGGTATTTGATTTAGAATTTGGGCCAGGCGTGGTGGCCCGTCCCTGTAATCCCAACACTTCGAGAAGCTGAGACATGCGGATCACCTGAGCTCATGAGTTTGAGACCAGCCTATAGTGAGACTTTCTTTCAACAAAAAAACAGTTTTTATAAAAGTAGCTGGGTGTGGTGGTACACACCTGTATTCTTAGCTACTTGGGAGGCTGAGGAAGAAGAATTCTTTGAGTTTGGGAATTTGAGGCTGCAGTGAGCTGAGATCACACCTCTGCATTCCAGCCTGGGCAACAGGGCAAGACCATGTCTCAAAAAAAAAA
>NW_016814117.1:914293-919900 GCF_001698545.2 Rhinopithecus bieti
AAAAAAAAAAAAAAAAAAAAAAAAATGATTTAGAGTTTTACACTTTAGAGTTTTTTGATGATTGTGATATATTGCATTTCTTTAAATATCATGCTAAATTTTATCATTTAAAAATGTTTTTTGGTTGTTGTTAGTAATATGTTTAATGAATTGTCATGCTATGATGTTTTAATTAGTACTTGATTTTTAGTGAAAGATTGGTTAGCAAAGTAGGTGGGTAAACCTTAGTCAGTAGCCCAGTGTAGGTGGTGATAGCTGTGTAAATTTCAGGAATAGTAGCGAGAAGAGAATAAGAACCTATAACCTATAAAGTGACTCACATTTGTAGAATGATGTGGAGTTTACATGAAACTACAGCTTTGCTGCTGATTTTGAGAGGCAAGACTTTATAGAGTCTTCCAAAGAAGTAAAGAGGATTGAAAAAGGGAACTGTCAGCTGATTGGCTCGTTTCAGTTTCCCTAATGTGTCTGATTTGTGAACTGGATACGATTTTGACGTTTTGAATAGAGGACCGGGATGACACTTGTCTCTTTTGTTGAAATTCAAATGTAACATTGGCAAAATAACCACAGAAGAACCTTCTGAAATGAAGAAAGAGAGAAATAAATTACAACCTGACTCCACTGCAGATAATCAACAATATTACATTTCCTGATATGGTGCAGCCATTTTATTTGGATTATCCTAGGTGAAAACTTTGTATGTTTTCTTGGTATGCCTGTTGCACATCACAAGTAATTGAGTGGAGGCCTGAGTGACACTAGAAGATAGCACTGAGTGATAGAAGGAAGAATAAAGAAGTAAGCACAGCATCTTTTTTTTTTTTTTTTTTTGAGACGGAGTCTGGCTCTGTCACCCAGGCTGGGGTGCAGTGGCGCGATCTCGGCTCACTGCAAGCTCCGCCTCCCGGGTTCACGCCATTCTGCTGCCTCAGCCTCCTGAATAGCTGGGACTACAGGCGCCCGCCACCGCGCCCGGCTAATTTTTTGTATTTTAGTAGAGACGGGGTTTCACCGTGGTCTCCATCTCCTGACCTTGTGATCTGCCCGCCTCGGCCTCCTAAAGTGCTGGAATTACAGGCGTGAGCCACCGCGCCCGGCCAAAGCACGGCATCTTTAAGAATGACACCCTTTCTTTGCTTCATGGCTTTTTCAGCTTTTTTGACTCTCCCAATCTGCAAACTTGACCTCTGGAGCAACAGCTCATTCTTAAAGCTGAGACTGAATGTCATTGTTTTCAATGATGAATTGTATTATTGTTTTTAGTTTGGTAGAAAGTTACCTTTGGAGAGTACTTTATAAAATTTACAGACTCCTTTGTCTACAAGGGTTAGTTTAATTCTGAAAATGACTTAAGGCACACCAAGAGTTTCCCACATCTATAATAAAACAACTCATCTTGTAAAAGAACACTTAGATGTCAAGGACCTGAGGATGAGAATCTCATTGTATTAATCTTTGCGTTTTCTTCCATTTCAAGCACAGTGCCTTATACTCAATGTATGTTTGTTGAAAGAAAGAACTTATTTAATCCTTTTCTTTTGGTCCTATGTATTTAAGGTCCTATTCACTGGAAGGAATTTTTCCCTATTGCTGATGGTGATCAGCAATCTCCGATTGAGATTAAAACCCAAGAAGTGAAATATGACTCTTCCCTCCGACCACTTAGTATCAAGTATGACCCAAGCTCAGCTAAAATCATCAGCAACAGCGGCCATTCCTTCAATGTTGACTTTGATGACACAGAGGACAAATCAGGTTGCCTTTTCTTTTTGTGTGTGTGTGGTGGTGGGTGAAGGGTTTGAATAATTAGACTACCCTCTTTTTTTTTTTTTTTTTGAGACGGAGTCTTGCTCTGTTGCCAGTATAATGGCGCAATCTCGGCTCATTGCAACCTCCTCCTCCTGAGTTCAAACGATTCTCCTGCCTCAGCCTCCCAAGTAGCTGGGATTACAGGCGTGTACCACTATACCCAGCTATTTTTTTTTGTATTTTTAGTAGAGTCAGGGTTTCACCATGTTGGCCAGGATGGTCTTGATCTCCTGACCTTGTGATCCGCCTGCCTCGACCTCCCAAAGTGCTGGGATTACCTTCGTGAGCCACCGCGCCCAGCCTAGAATACACTCTCTAATCTTTCATGTTTTGTTTTTCCTAGACCTGGAATTTGTCAAATTGAAGCATATTTTTTCTTCATGTGAATTGAGATATCTTGTTATATATTTGAACCTTCAGATAATCTTACCTTAAAATAATAAAGAGTATTTAGAAAAGGATATGTTGCATGATAATTTAAAATTGACCTTAACTTGTTATTATAACTTAAAATTTACCATTATAAAAATGTTGGAAGTTTAATAGCTTTTATAAATATTTCATGATTTGTTTCCGCAAAGTATTAGCCGTAATTATTTTAGCATCATTTGCAAACCTATAATGCCATTTATGCTTTAATAGAAAAAGTTTAATAGTACATGCTTTAATAGAAAAAGTTTAGTTCTTAAAAAAACTTATTCCCTTATTTTAATTGCCAAAGTAATATCTACTCATAGTAAATAAAACAATATGGAAACATATGACAAATATTAACGTCTCTTTCTTCCCACAGTCTCTACTGAAGTAACTATTTCTTCCATAATATTTCAGTGCTTAGTTATGTATACATACACGTGTATCGTCCTTGTTTTGCATTTTCTTATTAAAAATACATTTGGAATAATGCTGTATAACTCTGAAATTTTTTTCCCATTTACAAATATTTTATAGACATCTTTCCAGATTAAAATATATCTTGTTTAAAAAGCTAAACTGCAGCCAGGTGTGGTGGCTCACACATGTAATCCCAGCACTTTGGGAGACTGAGGTGGGAGGATTGCTTATGTCCAGGAGTTTAAGACCAGCTTGGGCAACATAGTGAGACCTCATCTCTACAAAAAATAAAAAATTAATCAGGCATGATGGGGTGTGCCTGTAGTCCCAGCTACTGTGGAGGTTGAGGCAGGAGGATTGCATGAGTCCAGGAGGTCAAGGCTGCAGTGAGCCATGATAGTGCCACTGTACTTAGCCTGGGTGACAGAGCAAGATCCATTCTCAAAAAATAAAAATAAAATAATTTTAAAAGTTGAATTGTATTATCTATGCTCATATCGTAATTTATGTACCATTCTCCTAATAATGAACATTGAAGGGAGGGAAAGTAGAAGTTTAATTTAAAAAATACATACATATTGGAAACTTTCTGTATATTCCCTATTAATACTTTTTTTCTAGGACATGTAATCATTTCATTTAATGATTAGTTCTTGGGATAGTGTCTTTACACCGTGAATAAATAATGGACTCACAGATTATCTGTTAATTTATTAAGTGATGAAAAAAACATTTTCTTGAAATGAATGTTTAATCCCTCTTCAGACTATCTACTGCCCAAGCAGAGTTTCTGCCCAAAGTGTCAAGTTTAAGTGTAAGATGAGATAAAATATTAGAGAGAATCATACTGGGAAACACTTTTTAGGGTCTCTGACAGATTGTTTTTATTTTTAGTCTAAGATCAGGATGGAGCTATATTAGCTATATTAATGAAAAAATATAGTTAATTTTAAAATCCTTAATCGAAAGAAAGTTTTACTTATTGAGCCCTGATTTAGATTAGTAGTAATATCTTATATTTATATAAAGCTTTATTGTTAGCAAAAATTATAAGCCCACACACATTGCTTCCTCATATTTGCCAAATTCATAAAAGTGGTATTTATTTATTTATTTATTTATTTATCTATCTATTTTTTTGAGACAAGGTCTTGCTCTGTTGCCTAGGCTGGAGTGCAGTGGTGTGATCATGGTTCACTGCAGCCTTGACCTCCTGGGCTCAAGCAATCCTCCTGCCTCAGCCTCCTGGGTAGCTGGTACCACAGGCATGTGCTCCCATGCCCAGCTAAGTTTTGTATTTTTTGTGGAGACAAGGTTTTGCCATATTGCCCAGGCTGATCTTGAACTTCTGGGCTCAAGGGATCGGCCCGCCTCGGTCTCCCAAAGTGCTGGGAGCCACCACACTGGCCTAAGTAGTACATTTTCATCAGAGCATTGTAAAAAATACATAAAGACAAATAAATACATGGTATTTTCAACTTTTTGGAAGAAATGCAAGTAAGGAGGGACCTGGCCTTTTGTATACATGTTCAACTATGTTTCTTTCAACCCCTCAGTTTCGTGAATCTATGTTAATAAAAATGGTTAAGCCAGGCCTGCTGGCACACACTGGTAGACCATGCTGCTAGGGAAGGAGGATGATTAGTTAGGCCCAAGAGTTCGAGGGCAGCTGGGTAACATAGGAAGACCCCATCTCTTGTGGTTAATGTAATTGTAAAAGTGTCCAAGTCTTCTAAATACAAAGTTTATACCACCCATAATTGTAGTTTGTTACTGTTTACAATATCTCAAACATTTAAAAAGTGAAACTGTCTCAGAAAATAAAAAGATAAATAAATAAAAAAAATAAGGCTGGGTGTGGTGGCTCACATCTGTAATCCCAGCACTTTGGGAAGCCGAAGTGGGCAGATCACCTGAGGTCAAGAGTTCGAGATCAGCCTGGCCAATATGGTGAAACCTTGTCTCTACTAAAATACAAAAATTAGCCAGGCGTGGTGACACACGTCTGTAATTCCAGCTACTCAGGAGGCTGAGGCAGGAGAATGGCTTGAACCTGGGAAGCGCAGGTTGCAGTGAGCCAAGATCGTGCCACTGCACTCCAGCCTGGGTAACAGAGCAGACTCTTCTAAAAAAAAAAAAAAAAAAAATGTAAAGCTACTCATTCCTCATTTTAGAATGAGAAAAGATTACATTTTACTTCATTTAAAACTTTAAGTATTTTCTTTATAAATGTAGACGTTCATAAGGTAAAAAAATTATGCTCTGATTTGCTGTATGATAACCCAGGTTTCTCTCTCTCTCTTCTGTTTTCTCTTCCTTTCATTTTGTCTACTTCGGGTTAATCAGTGAAATCAATTTATGTTTCCAGATTTGACACTTTATCATCAGTAGTGTGTGTTCTTTCTTTTAAATGAAGATCCTTTTCCTATCTAGTTCACAATAAAATTACCAGGATTAATTGAAAATATCCATAAAGTACTTTGTAGTCCTCTGAGACAGTAACTATGTAAATATGGGTCATGATTCTTATTCTTTTTTTCTCAAGATAAACCTACCACCCACCAAAGAGATTGTTTCATGGTGATTTGGGAGATTAAGTCAATTAAAAAGAAGAAACCACCATAGTTAAATGAAATAAATTTTGCTGTTTTTTTTTTTTTTAATTTTGCTAAACTATAAAAAACACAAAGATACTTTCTGTAGCAAACCACATTAATGTGAATAAAACAGTTTCCATTTTGTAAAGAAGCCATTTTTGACCAGGATTAACCCTGAATCCCACCTCAGGCATGTCAATAAACCACAGGCATGAAATCTTCCTCATAGTCCTTGGAGGGCTTGTTTGGCTGGACACATCCATGCTCCATAGTTAAACCTTTAGAGAACTACTCAGAAATCCTTGCAAAAGGGAGCAAAAGGGAGCGGGTGGATGTGAAATTTTTCCCTTCCTCCCTCCCTCCC
>NW_016814117.1:920266-947968 GCF_001698545.2 Rhinopithecus bieti
CCTCCTTCCTTCCTTCCTTCCTTCCTTCCTTCCTTCCTTCCTTCCTTCCTTCCTTCTTCCTCTCTCCCTCCCTCCCTCCCTCCCTCTCTCTTTCTCTCTTTCTCTCTTTCTTTTCTTTCTTTTCTTGACTTGCTTTGTTGCCAGGCTAGAACGCAGCGGCCCAGCCATAACTCAGTGAAGTCCCGAACTCCTGGGCTCAAGTGCTTCTCCCCTCTCAGATGCACACTAACTACCATGCCTGGCTCATGAAGTTTTTTTTTTTTTTTTTTAAAGACAAAGTCTCACTGTGTCACCCAGGCTGGAGTGCAGTGGTACAATCTCAGCTCACTACAACCTTTGCCTCCTGGGTTCAAGTGATTCTCCCACCTCAGCCTCCTGAGTGGCTGGGATTACAGGTGCATGTCACCATGCCCAGCTAATTTTTTGTATTTTTAATAGAGACAGGGTTTTGCCGTGTTAGTCAAGCTGGTCTTGAACTCCTGGCATTTATAGTAGAGACATGGTTTCGCCATGTTTTTCAAGCTGGTCTTGAACTCCTGGCCTCAAGTAATCCACCCACCTTGGCTTCCCAAAGTGCTGGGATTATAGGCATGAGTCACTGTGCCATGCCTGGCTCATGAAATTCTTTAGGAAGACTTCTGGTTGGCTGTAATATACAGGGGAAATAGTAGTCTGATGAAGAAAGACAAGGCTGTTCTCACCTGAGCTCCTGGTCTTTCTGGACTCAAACAGTATCTCGCTTCTTTGGGAAGCTCACCTGAGGCCCTATCACCCTTGCTGTGGCTCCCAGGGCATCCTGGAATTTTCCTAACACAGAACTCTCCACATTATGTTGTAACTGCTAGTTGGCTTCTCTGTCTTTCCGTTTAGCTAAAGCTCTCTATGAGCAACAACTATGTCTTATTTACCTACCTAGGATGGTGCCTGGCACGTGGCAGGCACTCAATACATGTGTATTTAAGTTACAAAAAAAAAAAAAAAAAAACCTTTTTGTATGACGGAAAGACCTGGAAAATACCATGACATAGCATTAGGGTGCCTTAGCATACATAGGTTAACTCTCAATAAAATTAAAAACCACCAGAAATCCATTAATATTTACCATTTAACACTTAAATGCTTAAACATTATTCATGCTGGAACCTTTATTTTTAAAAAATATGTGGTATTAATTTTTGTATTTTATAAATGAAATAGTTCTTGGATTATGGTAGGCACTCAATAACAATTAGTAACTACTACTATGACAATAATGGTGTGTGTTCTTTTTGTGGATAAAATATGTGTGCTGAAATTTTAAAAGATATCAAAATAAAGTTGTCTTCTGATTAAGAAAGTCCTGCTAGGAAGAGCAGTAACTTGATGAATTCAGTGATTGTTCTTTAATTTTCATCTCTGGAAAATGCCAATTTTTCAGTTATGCTTCCATTATCTGGTTCTAGGTAACTGCCTGAAGTCAAACAAATTATTCACAAGATCTTACACTATATGTTCTTAAAAACAAAAACAAACAACAAACAGAAAAAGATTTAGTAGGTGGACATACCATAGGTGTATAATCCTCCCAGGAGCCAAGATAGCTAGGAAATGAATTGGTGGTCTATGACAAAGTGATAATTATATAAAGCTCTATTATGATTATTTGTTTCCTTCAATAGACTAAGTTTCTTAAGGATAAGAACAAACTTGTTTATCATTGCATAATTAGTATTGAATAGTTGCTAGCCCATTGTAAGCTCTTAATAATTGTTGAATGAGAGAGTAGCTTGGTGTGTATACGCTCTGAGTAAAGTAAGTCAGATTTAACGAAGGTTCTTCTGGCTCCCTAAATAATACAAGGTCCTACTGAGTGGGAACATCTATGTTCTTTGGTCTCTCTCTCTCTCTGTCTCTCTCTCTCTCTCTCTCTGTCTTTCTCTCGGCATAATCCTGGCAGATTTGTGCTCTTGCTTCTTGTTTCTCTAGATTCCAAGCAAATTGCAGATGTGCTGTTCATGTAGCTTTACTTCAGAGAACAAGATTACCATAAAGTGATTATTCTCAGGTTTACTAGTCCTAAGAACTTAGATTTTAGTGATTCCTAGGTAACTTCAGTAGCATCCCTACAAACTAAAGTTTGTGGAGGAGTGCCTTAACAGGTGAGGTCTCTTATTTTATCTTGGTAATGTTAATTGATTCAAGTACTTTCTAGGCACTGGAGATACAGGGAACCAAAACAGTTTCTGCCTCAAAGGAATTTGCATCCTAATTGGCAGAGAGTAAATGCGTGAGCAAACAGATCCTGTTGCCAGCTTGCTTGTCATTCAAGACAGCTGACTACAGTGTAGTTTAGGAAAATGGCTAGGGTTAGCAAATTACCAACAATTTTTAAAAAGTCAAATTTAAGGCTGGTATGGTGGCTCACACCTGTAATCCCAGCAATTTGCGAGGCTGAGGCAGGAGGATCACTTGAGCCCAGGAGTTTGAGACCAGCCTGGGCAATATGGTGAAACCCCATCACTACAAAAAAATACAACTAGCTGGGCATAGCTGTGTGCGCCTATAGTCCCAGACACTAGGGAGGCTGATGTGGGAGGATTGACTGAGGCTGCGAGTTTGGGCCCCACTGTACTCCAGCCTGGGCAACAAGAGAGACCTTGTTTCAAAAAAAAAAAAAAAAAAAAACCCAAAACGCTGCAACCTCTGCTTCCTGGGTTTAAACGAGCACTTTTGGCTAATTTTGTATTTTTTTTGTTTGTTTTGTAGATACAGGGTTTCACCATGTTGGCCAGGCTGGTCTCAAACTCCTGACCTCAAGTGATCCACCTGCCTCAGCCTTCCAAAGTGCTGGGGTTACAGGTGTGAACCGCCACACCCAGCCAAACAAAAGTATATAGTATATATATATAAAATATCTCTATATACAGATATTAAATATCAACTATATAGCATATATTTATATTTAAATATAATAACCATATTAAAATTTATATAAATATATATTTAAATAATAAGACGGGGTCTTGCTATGTTGCCCAGGCTGGTCTTGAACTCCTGGCCTCAAGCAATCCTCCCTCCTTGGCTTCCCAAATTACTGGGATTATAGGTGTGAGCCACCATGTAAGGACTGTTCATGGAAATTTAATAATGCTTATGGTATATTTAGCATCCAGTGCTTCCTGATTCTCTCATATGCTTTAAACATGCCCAATAAAGATTAATTAGGATGAGACAATTTAGGACTATGTTTTCTATTAAGAAATTTTTCTATATACTTAAGATATGATTTATTGTCATAGTTTTAGAGATCATATTTACTGAGGAAAAGTACTCAAATGTACTTTGTCAAAGTGACAAAGATATGACAGGTTTTGAAAATTATTTTGTCCTGTATTTCACATTTCCCCAAGAATATAGAATTTAAGGACAAAAGGTATGATTGCTTTGCCTGTTTTTATAGTAAAAAACTGTGTTGATTGTGTTGACTGTGTGTCAGGTAGTAATAAGTGCTTTGTTTTCAATTTTTCTTCTGTTTTAATGACAGCATTAGGAGGAGGTACCATTACTATCTTGTTTTTACACGTGGAAGATAAAGTTTAGAAGTTAGGGTTTGTGGCCAGGTGTGGTAGCTCATACCTGTAATCCTAGCACTTTGGGAGGATCGCTTGAGGCCAGGAGTTTGAGACCAGCCTGGATAACATAGTGAGACCCCGTCTTTACTTCTAGCTACTCGGGAGGCTGAAGTGGGAGGATGACTTGAGCCCAGAATTTAGAGGTTGCAGTGAGCCATGATAGCATCAGCTTGGGCAACAGAGCGAGACCTTGTCTCAAGAAAAAAAAAAGAAAAGAGAAGTTAGAGTTTGTTCAAGATCACATAATTAGGAAAGGACAGCATGAGTGTAGGCCTTCTAATTGCTGAAGCCTGCGCCCTAACCACAATGCTGCACTGCTCTACCAAGCTCAAACTGGACCTCTCTGCATGTCACAGCCTTATTCAGATAGGCTGACTTATCCTCAGATAAACACAACCATTCCTTACCTTTCAAAAGTCCTAATTTCTATAGCTTTCTAACCAGATGATTTCTCAGGTGTTCCATAAAAATCTGTCTTGTGGACGCTTTAAGCTTTTAAAAATGTTCTGTTTTCACTCTACACGTATTTAAAAGTGGTATTCTTGTCAGCAAAGCAAATGACACATTTGTAAAAAATTCCTTGGAGGACATGGATGTACAGAATAATTCAGGGAGATGTTGTGGTTTGAGCAGTTTATATAAATATTTTTTTCTTGCTAACAATGTAAAACATGTTGGTGTTTAGTTCTGCGTGGTGGTCCTCTCACTGGAAGCTACAGGTTACGGCAGTTTCACCTTCACTGGGGGTCTGCTGATGACCACGGCTCCGAGCACATAGTAGATGGAGTGAGCTATGCTGCAGAGGTAAGCCCTCAGATATATCTTTGTGATTCATGGTTTTCCTACATGGTGGGATTTAAGGGGTACAGAGACAACTTTACTGATTCCAAATAGATCCTGAGCCAATTAGGTATCTTAGTGTCTGAAATTGCTTTATTCATTCAACATGAGAGTTTATCAATATGAGAGCTTCAAATGTTGCCCTCCTAAGCCTTAAACCAACCCAGAGAGCTTAGGGTTATGTGTTCCCATTTTAGAAATGAGTAAACTGGTTGCTGGAGAGATTAAGTAATTTATCCAGCTAGGAAGCATTGAGACAAGTTTAAATCTAGATCTGTCTGATATCAAATTATGAAGTGTTTCTATCTACTGAAAGGCCAGTGAGTAGAGAGAGAAACATTTGTCTTATGTCCAAATGTGGTCATATTTCATCCAGATACAAATATCCACTAATATGTAAAGACCACATTAAATAAGTGATATTTAAATAGGTAAATGGCAAAGTTTCACTGAGGAAAAAAAAAAAAGACAAACTCTTCTGAACTCTACTTTATTTCTATAATTACAGGTATAAAAAATAAAATCTGTTAATTATTCAGCTTACTGGTAAATCATAACACAAGAAAGCATTTATTGAGTTGTTTCTACTCCTTTTTTCTTATAATTATAATATCACTAATAATACTCTGTGCAGGATCTGGATTTAAAACATACTCTTCTTTTTTAATCCTCTGGTTAAAGACACAGCATAATAAGCTTCGATTTATACTGATTAAATATTACTAACACCCAACTTTTTACCATGAGATAAATGATCTATATGGGACTCAATCAATACATATTCACGTGAAAAATAATTTAGTTTCTGAGTCGCCTGGCAAGACGAGCTAAGTTATCAGACAAGTGCAGGTTTTTCTTCATGTTTCATGGTTACTGGCTGTAGAGTTTAGATACCCGTACAGCCCGCTGGTTCAGGAAATCTGACAATCGAACTTTTTTTCCAGTTTCACTCTTCCGTTAACATAGTACCTCTGCGCTTTTAAGGTTTCATCCAAATGTTTGCTTTGCCACTAAATCACTTGTGTTAAGGCTAGTAGCTTAGGGTATGGACCCTGCTCTGTCCTCAGGGGTAGAGAAATAAGTATTATACAACTTTTTAATCGATGATGGACAACTTGTCAAGAAGGTGAAAGTGGGCTCCTGAGTTTGTTCTGGGTGTCTCAATTTGGATCATTTACCAAATAGTTTTCTGTTTTCTTTCTAAAGTTTTATGGTTCTGAATATAACATGGTTGTCGAAATGTCCACGGCACCCTCGGGCACTAATTACTGTTGCTTTGGATCACTGGTCTCTCATTTTCCTTAGCAACTCAGGAAATTGGGTCAAAATGCCTTTGTGTGGTTTACACCTTGTACTTTAATAACACTTGAAGTACTACATACTCAAGAAGCTTAGGTTTTCTGCCGCTGGGCAAGTGTTTCCTGAAAGGTCCTTCCTGAACATGTCAGGCCTTAGATTCCTTACCTGCATCAAGGGCCATTTTTGTAGATAAAGACTTTTTGTTGTTAGTGTTCTGCAATAAATCATTTATTTATTTTTTTATTTATTTAAGCAAAACCAGTGAAAGAAAGGAACAAAACCTTTGGTTCATATATGTTTATGAATGGAAAAATTTGTAATGCAAATTCACTTATTTCAAAAACTTAGGTACAACTTACACCATTACAGATTAATTCTTTTTCCCTCTTTTGTCTCACATGGAGACCTTTGGGAGCTCAATTCATGTTACGACACCTAAGTATGAGTCCTCCCAGGGATAAATATTACACAAATGGAAGCATCCTTGGAATTTTAAAGTATATTTTAAAGGGACATACACTTTTATGCATGCTTTAAACAAACACGTTTTTTTTTTTTTTTTTTTTGAGACAGAGTTTTGCTCTTGTTGCCCAGGCTAGAGTGCAATGGTGCGATCTCGGCTTACTGCAACCTCCGCCTCCTAGGTTCAAGTGCTTCTCCTGCCTCAGCCTCCTGAGTAGCTGGGATTACAGGCATGCACCACCATGCCTGACTAATTTTGTATTTTTATTAGAGACAGGGTTTCTGCATGTTGGTCAGGCTGGTCTCAAACTCCCAACCTCAGGTGATCTGTCTGCCTCAGACTCCCAAAGTGCTGGGATTACAGGTGTGAACCACCGCGCCCAGCCAGTATTTTTTTTTTTTTTTTTTTAATGAGAGAATCTAACAAAAAATCTATGACCAGCACCAGCATTTAAAGATAAAGCTTTGTGGATAAAGCTTGGAATAGATTTTCTGTTTTCTTTCTTTCTTTTTCTTTGAGATAGGCTCTTGATCTGTTGCCCAGGCTAGAATGCCATGGTACAAACATGGCTCACTGTAGCTTTGACCTCCTGGGTTCAAGGGATCCTCCCACCTTAGCCTCCAGAGCAACTGGGACCACAAGTGGGCACCACCACATCTAGCTAATTATTTTTTATTTTTTGTAGAGACAGAGTCTGGACATCTTGCCCAGGCTGGTCTGAAACTCCTGGGCTCAAGCAATCCTCCCTCCTTGGCTTCCCAAAGTGCTGGGATTACAGGCCTGAGCCACTGCACCCACCCTTGGAATTGTATACTGTTCTTTAATATGCATTCAAGGCTATTTCTTATTTCATTGGCTTATTATTCATTCATTCTTTCACTCAGTAAGAATTCATTGAGAATCAAACCCGCTCCTAATCTTTACACAGCTTACTGATGCTTACCCTGAAGGGAGTGCAGCCTCACACATATTTGAGGTCAGAAAATGCTGCCCTATGGGATGGGCATCCGTTTTAAGTTAAACCAGGTTTAACCTAAACCTAAACCTGGTTTAACTTAAAACCTGATGGATGAAGGGGAGGGAACCAGGTCAACTGGGGAGATAGCAGTGGTTTTGCATAAAATCATGTGTGAGGATGTGGGTTGGGAAGGAGGCTTACACATTTGAAAAACAGTATGGCCTTCAACAGTGTAGTTAGAGCATGGAGAATGAAGGGGAGAGTTGTCAGAGGCCAAGATGGAGAGGCTGGGAAGCGCCCAATCTAACTGAGGTACGTCCTGGTAAGGATTATGAAGGTGATTCTGAGTACAATGGGAAGCCACTGAATGGCTTTGAATTGGGAAGTGGTGATATTTGCATTTCAAAAATAATTTAACTATTGTTTGAGAATAGATTGGATGGAAGCAGGAGTGGCTAAGGGGAGCTTTGGAGGAAACTTTTGCGGAAAGTTCCAGGCAATAAATGAGAGTGCAGGTGGAAGCTGGCTGGCAGTGGCAACTTTAGTGGGATTTGTCGATTGGCGGGTTTGAGAATGAGGAAGGGCAGGATCCATGTTTCTGGGTTGAGATAGGAAATGCAGATAGAGAAAGTCTGGGTCAAACCTCAGAGTTGGTGGGGTAGGAGAGGTAGACAATAAACAAATAAATGGTGCATGGTAAGTTCTTTGATGGGAACAATACCGTGTGATCTAGTAGAGTGGTTGAGGGCTTAGGAAAAGCCTCTTTGAGGCGATACATGAATTGAGACTGAATGATAAGAAGAAAGCACTGTGAGAAAAATCTAGAGAGAGCTTTCCAGGAAGTGGGAGCAGCAAGCACAAGTGCTCTAAGGCAGGAGTGTGGCTGGCGTGTTCAAGAGGAGAAAGTCATTGGCCTATAGGATTGGAATTAATGAGAAAGGAACAGTTATGTGCTCTGTCCCAGAGAGGCAGGCAGGGACCACGCCACATCGGGTGCCTTTGGGCATGGTAAACAGTCTAAAGTTTATCTGTAACACAGTGGGAAGAAGACAATGGAAGGTTTTGATCAGGGGAATGACATGTTCTGCTTTATATTTTACAAAATATAACTAGCTGCTGGGTGGAGAGGAGGCTGTTGTCAGACAAATGTTGAAGTAGGGAGAAGAACTAGAAGGTTGTGGAAGTCATTCAAGTGAGCAGTGACAGTAAGTTGGACTATGGGAGTGGTGGAGACGAAGAGAGCTGGACAAATCTATGATGTTTGGGAGATAAAGTCAATAGGGTTTGCTGATGAAAAGGATGTCATGATTGAAGGAAGGAAAAAGAGGAGTTTAGAAACACTCTAAAGGTTTCGGTGTAAGCATATCGGAGGCTAGTGGTGCCATTTACTGAAATGTGCAAGTCTGGGAAGGAGCAGGATGCAGAGAGGAATTCACTCTCTGTTTTAGACAGGTTGTTTGAGATGCTTGTTAGGCATTCTACGCTCATGTTCAAGTAGGCTGTTGGATAAAAACTTCGGGTTTAAAAAGAAGTCAAGGCTGGAGATGGGGCATTTGGGAGTCCTTGCATTTGGTTTCACGTTCAAAAGAACCCCTTTGTGCTCAGCTCCATGATTCCAAGGAGTTGATTAGTTTTTCCAGCCACTTTTGTACTAAGTTCATGACCATCATCAAGTTATGTTCCCTTGTGAGCAAAAAGAAGAAGTGAAAGAAAGAAAAAAGACATTTAAAGTTGCAACATATACAACTTTAATTTTAGGGCTAATATGATGGTTTGTGATATTACAGAGAGATTAAAGCGATCTAAATCAAGAAACATTTTATCCCAAAAGTTAGGCATCTACAAAACTAGGCTAATTGTCCATTCTGTGTTTGGAACTTTATCTAATGAAAGTTTAGGCAGAATATGGCCGGGCGCGGTGGCTCAAGCCTGTAATCCCAGCACTTTGGGAGGCCGAGACAGGCAGATCACGAGGTCAGGAGATCAAGACCATCCTGGCTAACCCAGTGAAACCCCGTCTCTACTAAAATACAAAAAACTAGCCGGGCGAGGTGGCGGGCGCCTGTAGTCCCAGCTACTCGGGAGGCTGAGGCAGGAGAATGGCGTGAACCCGGGAGGCGGAGCTTGCAGTGAGCTGAGATCCGGCCACTGCACTCCAGCCCGGGTGACAGAGCAAGACTCCGTCTCAAAAAAAAAAAAAGAAAAAAAAAAAAAAAAAAAAAAAGTTTAGGCAGAATATATAGCAAGCATTTTAAATATGTAGTTAATAATAAAACTGATTTCAACATTCATCATGGATTTTTGGCATAGTATTTGGCAGTATATTTTGCATACCACTAATATGCATTTAAAACTGCTAAATTTTAATATTATTATCTAGAAATTAGTTGCCAGTAGGGAAGAATCTAATTTTCATTTTTGTAGTGGCTACAATTTCTTGTCATTCAGCTCAAATCACTGCTGTTGTCAATGTTAGTCAGGAAATGTGAGTTTGCTTTTTTTTTTTTTATGTTTTAATTCAAATATAAATGCTAATAGAAGTGGTATCAGTTTCTCTGGGAAGTTATTGCTGCCAGTTAAGTAAGATGTGTAGGAGAGAAAGAAAAAGATTTTCTTGGCCTAGTTTCCCATCATAGTTTAAATAGTTGTATTTTTAGCTAGCAGAAGGATGGTTATATATAGGATATATATGTGTCCATTCATCTCTCTTTAGTTACACATTCATATTTTAATCAGTTCTGGTTGTGACCCTAAAGAAGTCATTTTATATCTTCCTCTCTTTGGTCTCATCTCTTACTAAGAGAACTGGTGCACTGGCACGGAGCCACTTAAAACTATTTTAACATCCTTATCAGCCCTTCCCTGACAGTGAATGTCATCTGTCTCACGTGAGCCAAATGAATTCTGTTTCATCACCCAGTGTTTTCAGGTTTCTTTCCTCCCCCAACTATCTCACACCAACCTGGAACATGGCACTATAGGAATCTACTTTTATATTACTTGCCTGATATCGCACAGTCTTCCTTGATTGTTTGTGAATGGTACACTGTTTTATAGTTTTATAGTTGACTGTTTATGATAATTGTTATCTATTCATAAATTATCTCCTATAAATTGCCTGTAAGACATAGAGTTATATTTAAAGGATGGGATAAAAATGTATTTGAAAATGCTAAATCCTCTCTGTAACAGTCAGCTAGAAAGATGATTTGGGCATGAAGGCTCACAAAAGTATTTTCTTCCTGATAAACAAAAGGGATTCGTTACGAGATCTTGTCTGAAGTCAGTCCCTCATATCAGGTCCTTGGACATCATGGCTTGATCACCATTTATGATCGTAGCTAAATCTTTTGGGCATGTCGCATTGCCCTTTGGCTTCTGTCTCAGTTTGTCCTTTTGGGGAAGACTCCCCAAAAGTGATTTTCTCCTTTATCGTTATTCTGAAATTTTTCACACTGGTGGGTGTGTTAGAGATACTGTATTGCTTGCAATGGTAAAACATTTAGGATACCTTTAGGTGTTGCATAAGGCTGCTTGCATATGAGTAGAGTTGTGAGGTGGGTGAAGTCTGTTTTCCAGAGTTCCAGGCCCTCCACCTCCTTCCCTTCCCCATTGTCTATTTATCCCCCTCCTTAGTAGCACCAGCTACCCTCCCATTTTCCACCTCTTTTTCCCCCATTGAAACTTGCTTTCAGCAAAGTATCTAAACATATTCATAGAACATGGTAAGTGTATCAAAATGATAAGCATTTTTATGTGTGAGATGACAAATATGTTAATCAGTTTGACTTAATCATTCCACATTTATACACATATTAAAACATTACATTGTGCCCCATAAATGTAACACTTATGATTTGCCAAATAAAAATGCTCTTAATAATAAAAAAGTTTGAATGCTACTTAACATGATTACTCATAAGGAGACTTTGTGTTTTCAAGCCATAAAAAGTGTTAAAATGACAGGTAGTAAACATTTAACTGGGCAGTTTTAGAAGCAGCCTCACTGTCCTTGGTAGCGGGATTGTCCTGGAAAACCTACTATGTAGGAGGTTGACTTCTCCACCCACCTGTGAGCTCAGGGCCCTTCCATGGACTTTACTGCCAGCCAGGATCTAATCTGAGGCTGCTCCATTGCAGTCTCATCTGTGGAAGACATGGAGGAGCCTCCAGTTACTTGGGAACAATGACTGGAGTTTGTTAGAGCTGGAGAGGCTGTGAAGGATGTTCAAAGCTTTTTTTTTTTTTTTCTGAGATGAAGTCTTGCTCTGTCGCTCAGGCTGGAGTGCAGTGGCGCAATCTCAGCTCACTGCAACATCCACCTCCTGGGTTCAAGCAATTCTCCTGCCTCAGCCTCCCGAGTAGCTGGGACTATAGTCATGCACTACCATATCCAGCTAGGATGCTCGAGGCATTCTATATAGTCTTTAATATAGTGCACCACAGGCTAGTTAAGTGACTGTGATCCTTCACTTCATGAACTTTCACTTTTGGACAAAAATAAATAAGAGGATTCTGTCCAAGATTCTTGTGGTAAATACATTATACATAAGTGTACAGCACTAGAAAATTTGTAAATGTTTTATTTGCATTTATGTTTTTCAGGATGTCTAACAAAACATTCCTACTATGTTGTGTATCTCCCTTTCAGCTCCATGTTGTTCACTGGAATTCAGACAAATACCCCAGCTTTGTTGAGGCAGCTCATGAACCAGATGGACTGGCTGTCTTGGGAGTGTTTTTACAGGTGAGAATCTACTGATTTCATTTTAAATGATCAGCTTTGTTGAAGAAAGAGCTTCAGTCACGAAGTAGACATTTAACCATCTTGTTTAATAGTGAACTCAATTTAGGTGTAGCATTTTCCTTTTGCAATGAATATTTAAAAATTATATATTCATTTAGGAGCATTGTCTTATAAGTCTTCTTATTGTCCATTGGTCATTTTTATGTGAATAACAATAGCAGCATCAACATCAAGAATAGCAGCAGAAATAACAACTGAGATATTGGAAGAAAACATTTATTCTGGGCTCTTCCTAATTGTATACTATTTAGGACAGAATAAAGTTCAAGCTCCTGATTCTTCAAACACTGGTCTCACCACAATGACATATTGTCCCAATGTGCTCACTGGTTTTTTAAAAAAATTTATTGTATTTCCTTTAATCTAATATTCACATGTGGTTAGACAATTATTGTCATCATACCTGGGAACAGGTTGGGCTTCTCACCTCCCTCTGCCTCCACATTCTTGTAGGCGTGCCCCTTTGTCACACCCCATACTCTCCATGTGTTGTAACTCATGAACAGGGAATACCATGGATGGCAACAGTTTCTTGCCTTTGGACACCAAGTAGGGGTGGTTGCGGCAGGATCCAGGTGCTTTAAAACCTTCAGGTAGATTCAGAACACCTGTAATAATGAAAAGAGGATCCTTTATGAATCTATAATTTATGATGAGTTTGCTTATGATGATATATTCTCTTGATTTGGGACCTCAAATCATTTTAGGCTGCAAATGTGAGATGTTTGCATCTAGTATTTTGATGCCACCATTGTCCGTTTGAATTGAGGGGCTGTCACATCTAGCTAAGTAGTGCAGGTTATTTGTTAGACTGTCTTATACAAAGTTTCTCTCAAGTTAACCTACATCTTAAACACTGATAAAACTGAACAAATATTAAGCTGTTACTATTAGTTTTGGGACTAAGCTGCAAGTTCAGTACAGGAACCCTGTAATATTATCTTGTTCAGATCCTTCTGGCATGATAAGACCGGCAGATAAAAGAGAAGCTTTGTTATAGAACAATCACTGTATGTTATGTGCTGGCTGAGGTTTTTTAAAAAATAATTTTAAAGTAGCGGGTGAAATTGAGTGATTCAGACCTGATCTGCTACAGTAACCATTTCTTTTGAAATTTTATGTTTTTAGATTGGTGAACCTAATTCCCAACTGCAAAAGATTACTGACATTTTGGATTCCATTAAAGAAAAGGTAAAATGAATTACTATTTGTTAATAATTAACGTATTTTTTGTTCTCTCCCACATTTTCTTATCTTCCTTTAAAGACTTAGACATCTGCTGCCTGCTTTGAAGTTTGCAACATACTTGATAAAAAAAAAAAGCAGAAGTAACCTATTATCACTTATCTTTTGAATGTAAAGGTCTTAAATTACCTAAAATCAACATGAATACATATACTTATGCATAATTAGTCTCTGGTATTATATTACAGAGTAAGCCTTTAATTGTAACACATTTAAGGGACCCACTTATATTAAAACAAACTTTATGCTTCTTAAATAAATCTATATGATATGTTACTTTATCTAAAAGTTTTAAGATGAAGATAGATGCTTTTTAAAAGATACTAAAAGAAGATATTAGATAACTCTGGATGCAGATATTCTATATTTATGGAATTATAATGGATGTGCATGGATGTATGTTTTTTGAGGTCTATGTAAAGCTATCCCATTGTAATTTGTGGGAATTCTTTTTGTTCCCCCAGGGTAAACAAACTCGATTCACAAATTTTGACCCATTATCTCTGCTTCCACCATCCTGGGACTACTGGACATATCCTGGTTCTCTTACAGTTCCACCTCTTCTTGAGAGTGTCACATGGATTGTTTTAAAGCAACCGATAAACGTCAGCTCTCAACAGGTACATAATCTCTTCCAGGTTGATAAAGGAATACAAAGGAAAGTGGGCTTTTTTTTTTTTTTTTTTCCAACCCCGCCCTTAATTTCTGCTGTGTTTTGAAGTCTGTGTTTTCTCTTTATTCATCAGATGCGTGATTGGGCTAGATGAGATCTGTGTCCCTTTCATATTTGACCTTCTGTGATGAGACGATTTATTTGCCACTTCTTAGAAATATACATAGCGACACTGATGAAAGTGAAGCATCATTTTGAGTACTATAATAATTTGCTTTTGTTTTGTTGCTGTTTGATATGGGGATATAAACAGGCCGAGATACAAACAAAAAAATCAGAGACAGGCTTATAGAAGGTGACATTTTTCTTTCTGACCTTAGTCTCCACACCTGCTTCTACAAATTTCCAAGTGAAACTTGAGGACAGTGATTCGTGCAGTGCCTTAAGAAATGTGTGCCTGCTAAGTGTAAGAAGTCGTTGTTTTGTACACTTAAAAATTAGTTAAGTGGGTAGGCTGGGCACAGTGGATCCTGCCTGTAATCTCAGCACTTTGGGAGGCTGAGATGGGTGGATCGCTTGAGCCCTGGAGTTTGAGACCAGCCTGGGCAACATGTTAAAACCCTGTCTCTACAAAAAATACAAAAATTAGCCAGGTGTGGTGGTGTGTGCCTGTAGTCCCAGCTACTCGAGGGGTTGAGGTAGGAGGATTGCTTGAACCCAAGAGGCAGATACTGCAGTGAGTCACGATCATGCCGCTGCATTCCAGAGCAAGACTTTTGTCTCAAAATTTCTTTTGTTAAGAGGGTAGATCTCATTTAAGTGTTCTTACTATACTGTAAGAAGAGAAAAGAGAGAGAAAGGGGAGGGGAGTGAGAGGGAGAGGAGGAAATGTTGATCTTTTGGCATTTGTTGACAAAAACCTTTGTTGGGCTGTCTGAGGGGCTTAATGCTTAAAACATTTGTAGAGAGGCTGTGGGAAGGCTCTTTTTGTGTAGACATCTAGTCACTCATTCTTCTGTTAAATGCTTATGGAGCTTCCCCTGTAGGCCAAGAGTCTGCTAGACTCAGGATATCCAGTTTGTCACCCAGGCTGGTGTGGAGTGGATGCAACCATACCTCACTCCAACCTTGAACTCCTGGGCTCAAGCCATTCGTCTTCCTGCCTCAGCCTCCCATGTAGCTGGAACTACAGTGGCATGCCACCATGCCTGGCTTATTATTTTGAAAAATTTTGTGTAGACAGGGTCTTGCGTTACTTCCCTGGCTGGTCTTGAAGTGATCCACTTCTGGTCTCAAATGATCCTTCTGCTTCGGCCTCCGGAAGTGCTAGGATTACAGGCATGAGCCACTGTGCCCAGCCAGGATATCCAGTCTTTAATGTTCAAAAACTGCGCTTGGAGCGCTGAACCATGGGGCTGGCCAATCTGATGGGTGGATGCTGTGTGTTCTTGGATGCTGTGGTTCTTTGTTGGTTTTGTTTTTGTTGTTCTTTTTGAATTAGGTGCAATAACTTATCATGAACATAGTCTACTAATTTTTTTTTTTTTTTTTTTTGAGACGGAGTCTCACTCTGTTGCCCAGGCTGGAGTGCAGTGGCGTGATCTCGGCTCACTGCAAGCTCCGCCTCCTGGGTTCACGACATTCTCCTGCCTCAGCTTCCCGAGTAGCTGGGACTACAGGCGCCCACCACAGCGCCCGGCTAATTTTTTGTATTTTAAGTAGAGACGGGGTTTCATCATGTTAGCCAGGATGGTCTCGATCTCCTGACCTTGTGATCCGCCCACCTCAGCCTCCCAAAGTGCTGGGATTACAGACGTGATAGTCTAGTAATTTTTGCAGCTAATAAAGTACACATGTACTGGGCTTGCCCACCTGCCTACCTCTTTATTTTTCCTCCTACTGATACCAGAGCTGGCCCACCTTTACCGAGATCATTTCAGGCAGCATTTCCCCTTGGAGCATTGAACACATCCTTCTTTCTGTTGGGTGTTTCTCCTTGTTGACCTTGTCTTTAGGATTAAAGGCAAATAATAACCTAGTGTGTATACTTTTTAAAACATTTTACAAAGGTCTGTGTAGAAATCCAGAGCTTGACTGACATGAAAACTCCTGTGAATTTTTCTATCATTGTATCATGAGAAAAATGACCTGTTACTGATTCAGAGTCCTTAATAAGGGAATTCATTTTTCTCCCTGTCACATGCTAAATGGTTTGCTTTTATATTTCTTTATTAAATTTGAACTGAATGATATTAAGAATGAATAAACTATAACATCAAGGTGGTTAATAAGGTAATCATGCTTTCCATCATATTTCAAGGACACTGTTATTTCTTAAAGCCACTTGGAAAATAACTTTTTGTTTAGTTTTATTTTTTGCTTTCAATCCACCAGTGATCTGGAGGAGAATATATCAAAATATATAGTTTAGTTCCTTAAAAATAATAAAGTTAACCTTATTAAAAATATCTACCTGAAAGTTTAGAAATTATGACTACCTAGCTGTGGATTCACTACTTTGTCTTATTTGAGGCTCAATGGATTACTATTATTAATGTGGTTTTTATGCAGAACAGTATATAAAATAATAGCTGTGTTTTAGAGCTCTGAAGTGATTGTTAATTCACTTTGGAGCATTCACATAAATCTCCTCTAGTAGGAACACTTTCACATATTTTAGTTTTTAACCAAATTGACAAAGTTATTTGAGTAGCAATTCAATTTGCTAAAATCTGATATTGTGGTGGTTTTAAAAGTTAAAGAATAAAGCAAAAGAAAAAAAGTTCAGTCCCAGTCTAACCATGAAAAAATATCAGGCAAATCCAGTCAGGGGACATTCTATAAAATAGTCAGTATTCTCAAGGTCATTAAAACTGCCAAGGTCATCAAAAACAAGGTAAGTCTGAGACACTGTCACAATCAAGAAATGCCCAAGGAGATATGAATACTAAGTGTAGTGTTGTCCAGATTTTTTCCTCCACAGTTTCCTGTCAAGTTACAGTTTGACCTAAGGGGCAAATCAGATGTTTTCATTTTCTTTTCTTGATTTAAGTCCATTTTCCTCTCTCAGAGTCACTCATTGAGGACTAAATTCTTAACTGCCATGCCAGTGAGCAGATAAATGTACTATTTTCTGATCCTTTTGAAGACAAATCTGTCATTTTCTCTGGAGGGCCAACTTCTCTTGCCAAGTCTCTTTGGGTTATCTTAAATCATCAATATTGGGTTACTTAGCTGAAATTCAATATGCAAAATACTTGGCTTTGTTTCTACTCTCCTTTTAAAGAAAAATAACTCTTTTTTATTATGATATTATTTGCATGCAGTGAAACTCATGAATTTTAAGTGTGTGGTTGCTGATTTTGGTAACTGTATATAGACATGCTACAACTACTGCAATCAAGATGTAGTTCTCAACCACCACTGTGGCTCACACCACTAATCCTAGCATTTTGGGAGGCCAAGGCGGGCGAATCTCCTAAGGCCTGGAGTTCGAGACCAGCCTGGTCAATATGGTAAAACCCTATCTCTACTAAAAATACAAAAATTAGCCATGTGTGGTGGTGCACGCCTATAATCCCAGCTACTCAGGAGGCTGAGGCAGGAGAATCGCTTGAACCTGGGAGGCAAGGTTGCAGTGAGCCCAGATTGCGCCACTGCACTCCAGCCTGGGTGACAGAGCAAGACTCCATCTCAAAATAAATAAATAAAAGATAGAGATCTCAGCCAAAAATTTTCTGGTGCTCTCTTGCAGTCCTTCACCTTCTTCACTATAGTCCTAGGCAACAACTGATGTGCTGTCGCTAGAATTTTACTTTTTCTAGAATTTTATTTAAATGAGTCATACAGTTGATTTTTGTGTTTGAATTCTTTTACTGGTATAATCTTTTCAAGATTCATCCATTTTATTTTATTTTATTTTATTTTATTTTATTTTATTTTATTTTATTTTATTTTATTTTTTTCCCTGAGACAGAGTCTGGCCCTGTTGCCCAGGCTGGAGTGGAGTGGTGTGATATTGGCTCACTGCAACCTCCACCTCCCAGATTCATGTGATTCTGCTGTCTCAGCCTCCTGAGTAACTGGAACTACAGGCACTCACCACCACACCCAGCCAATTTTTGTATTTTTAGTAGAGATGGGGTTTCACAATGTTGGCCGGGCTAGTCTTGAACTCCTGGCCTCAAGTGATCTACCCATCTTGGCCTCCCAAAGTGTTGGGATTATAGGTGTGACCCATGCATGGTACCTGACCCATTTCATTAATTTTTATTACTGTGTAATATTCCATGGTATGGATATATTATATTTTAAAAATATATTTCACAGTTGATGGACATTTGGTTTGCTTTTAATTTTAGGTCATTATGAATAATGGCAATCCATATACAGATATTAGGAGTAATTTGCACACTTTTGTGTGCACACATTTTTATGTGTCTTGTGTCAATACCTAGGACTGGAATTACTAGGTCATGTTTGTTTAATTTTGTAAAGTACTATTACATTGTTTTCTTTTCTTTTTTTTTTTTTTCTGAAGGAGTCTTGCTTTGTTGCCCAGGCTGGAGTGCAGTGGTGTGATCTTGGTTCACTGCAACCACCACCTCCCAGGTTCAAGCAATTCTCCTGCCTCAGCCTCCTGAGTAGCTGTGATTACAGGCACTCGCCACCACACCCAGCTAATTTTTGTATTTTTAGTAGAGGCAGTGTTTCACCATGTTAGCCAGGCTGGTCTCGAACTCCTGACCTCAAGTGATTTGCCCGCCTCAGCCTCCCAAAGTGCTGGGATTACAGGCATGAGCCACTGTGCCCGGCTGAGTAAAGTACTACTATATTGTTTTCTAAAGTGGCTGTGTCATATTAAATTCCCACTAGCAATGTATGAGATTTCTGGTTGCTTCATACCCCTGCAAGCATTTGGCATTGTCAGTTTTTCTAACTTTAGGTATTCTAGTGGGTATGTGTGATTTTAATTTGCATTTATCTAACGACCACTGATTTTGAAAATTTTTTATATGCTTAATGGCTAAGTATGTATTTCCTTTTGTTAAGTATCTGTTCAAATCATCTGTCCATTTTTACATTGAGTTGTTTGCAAGAGTCCTTTATATAGTCTGGATAACAGCTCTTTCTCAGGCTGGGCGCAGTGGCTCAGCCCTGTAATCCCAGTGAAAGATTCTCTCGAGGGCCTGAAAGTTTAAAGGAATGAATAACTCCTACCTCCTCAGGCCCGGTCCCAAGGTGCAAGGGCATTTGCACCAGCAGCATGCATCAGCAAGATACCAGAAGCAGGAATAGAGCTGGCTGGAAGACACATACCCCCTGAAGACCGAGAGGGAGGCCATCTGGGTACTACGTAGCAGTTATTCCAGACTGGGACACTTCCTGTTTACAGAGGACTATAAAACCCCTGCCCCGTCCTCACTTGGGGCTGAAGCCATAGGCCTCAACCTGTCTGCACCCGGGGATGTAAGGCTCTTGTATTGGTTTGAACCCCGAGAGCAGGCCAATAGACAACACGAGGCAGTGTGGAGCAACACGCTGTTTTAATGAGCGCCTGGGTGCAGACGGGCTGAGGCCTAAAATGGCGTCAGTCCCAAGTGAGGACAGGGCAGGCAGGGGGTTTTATAGTGTCCTGTAAACAGGAAGTATCTCAGTCTGATGTAACTGCTATGTGGTACCCGGACGGCCTCTCTCTTGGTCTTCAGGGGATATGTGTCTTCCAGCCAGCTCTCTTCCTGCTTCTGCTATCTTGCTGACACATGCTGCTGGCGTCAGTGGCCTTGTGCCTTGGGACTCAGCCTGAGGAGGGAGGAGTTATTCACCCCCTGCCCAGCTTTCAGGTCCCCGGGAGAATCTTTCATTCCTGTCTGTTTGGTTATAGAAAAGGGAAAAGGGATGACTTTCTCAATAACTACTTGAGTGACATGGGGGGGCGTGGGCACCTTGGAAAAAGAAAAACTTAATTTGGGGGTATTCTTGAGAGACGAGTTGGTATCCATTGTGTCGTTGTAGCAGGAGCATCGTCTGGATTGTCCTGGAGGCTAACTGTAGTTTCAACAAGAGTTTTAATGGCTTTTATTATTAGTGGGATAACACAGGGGAGAAACAGGAGGCTCCCAATGATGAAGATTACTGTCCCTACCAGTGTTTTAAATCCTCCTAAATTAGAGAACCACCCTCCTAGAAGGTTTGTTGGGTCCCATCCCTTCCAGGTTTGGACTGATACATGGGCTTCTTTTCTGATGTTTGAAGCGATTTCTAGAACTGCTTTTCCATGATTGTCTATGTTAAGACAGCAATTATAGATATTAAACTTACCATACATCCCACCCTCTTCTGCTAATAAGTAGTCTAGTGCTAGCCTGCTTCTGCTATCTTGCTGACACACACTGCTGGAGCAAGTAGCCTTGCGCCTTGGGACTGGGCCTGAGGAGGGAGGAATTATTCATTCCCTTAAGCTTTCAGGCCCTGGGGAGAATCTTTCTTCCAGCACTTTGAAAGGCTGAGGCGGGAGGATCACTTGAGACCAGGAGTTCAAGACCAGCCTGGCCAACATGGCAAAACCCTGTCTCCACTTAAAAAAAAAAAAAATTGGCGTGGTAGCGCCTGCCTGTAACCCCAGCTACTGCGGAGGCTGAGGCATGAGAATTGCTTGAACCCAGGTGGTGGAGGTTGCAGTCAGTCGAGATTATGCCACTGCAATCCAGCCTGGGTGACAGAGCAAGACTCTGTCTTAAAAAAAAAGAAAAAAAAAGTGAATCCTTGGACCTTATTAGAAATTCCAATTCACAGGTTTGGGGTAGGGTCCAGGGATCTGAATTTTAAGAATTAACTCAAAATATTTTCATTCAGATGCTTTGGGACCACCCCTCCCAAAACTGGCTTAGAGTGAGACATGCATGTGGATATAATAGATCCATCTAGGAAGGTTAGTTAGAACTGGGTGGTCAAGGGGCTTGGAAGTCATGCTGACACGTTTGTTTTGGGTACCTATAAAAATGTTAGAAATGTGGCGTGTTATAGGGATGTATTTGGAAATGTTTACACTAAAATGATATGATGTGTGGAATTTGCTTAAAAATAGCCTAGTTTGGGTAGGATGGCAAATGCAAAGAGAGCTTTGGTGGGAGAATGGATGGAAAAATTGGCTGTGTGTTGATGATTGTTGAAGCTAAGTCATGGATTCCTGGTGATTTATGATGTTGCTTTTTCTACCTTTGTGTCCTTTTGAATATTTACATAATAAAATGTAAATTAAAAGGATAGGGGAAAATGGGGAAACAGAAAACAAGTTTCTCTGTGGTTTGTGCATGGCTTGTCAAGATGGCTTCTTTACTGAAACTTCTCAGCTACCCCTCAAGTTTCTCATCTGTAAAATGGAATAATTATATATTATTGATAGGGATATTTTAGAGATTAACTGAGGTAATGTAAAGCACTTAACACAGTGCCTAGTCCATCATTTTCCATAACAGAACTTATTTTTATTATTACTCAATTTTGGCAGGCAGTCGAGTGCTATCAAAGAGGTTTGAGCATAAGAGTGACATAAAGCTGTTTACAGAACCATAGCAGAAGAGTATTTCAGCTTATTGGAGTTGCTACACAATGAAATTAGAATTTCAGTATTAGAGTCAAGGAAACCAGCAAAACAGGTCATACCTGCTTCAGCCTCAAGGCTGAACTGGGAACATTTCTACCGGGAACCTGTAGGTACTGAGTCAGCCTTAGTGACAGAGGGGCAGCTTTGCTGCCTGCCTGGATAAAGCCTGGAACCACGTAAAGGGATAAGACCGGTGGGAACCAGCCAGGGATGTGCATTTTAAGGCCAGGGCAGTAGTGGAGGACACCTAGAGTTAAGAGAAGCAAATCTGAATGGGGACTGGCAAATACGGGTTTACCTAGCTGGGCCAAATGACTGTGAGACCCAGTTATAAGGGGAAGGGGTTTGGCGAGACATCAGAACAGGTCTAGGAACTCTTACCAAAATACACAGGCTGGTCAGAGAAGGAGCTGAAGTCGGATCCAATTCTAGACTGGTGAGCTGAAAGTGCTGCTGGGGCAGGGAGCCATGATCAACTTCCAGAGGGATTGAACAGGGGCAGGAGCTGGGGTTGTGGGAGAAAAATAAAGCCAACGTCTTCGGAGAAGTTAGCGGTATCACTGTGGAGGCAGGTTGCTTGATGAAGCCTGTGGACCCATGCTTTAATTCAGGACTCAGAATTCCTGCACAGCCACCTGGAATGACCACTCCAGACAGACCTGGATTGTCATGATCTGCAGAAGACTAGGTGTCTTTCCTGTGGTCTCAGAGGTTAGCCTCTGCTATTAGCCTCTGCTACTTGACCAGAGATTCTCTTAAGCCTCGTGTGGTTTTAGCTATAATGATCTGGTCTAATGAAACATGAATAATAGTATGTTGTAAACATTTTTCTCCTTCCCATATCTGTACTTAAAAAAAAAAACAAAAAACAAAAAAACAAAACCTCAAAATGGCTGGGTGTGGTGGCTCCTGCCTGTAATCCCAGTACTTTGGGAGGCTGAGGAGGGCAGATCATGAGATCAAGAAATCGAGACCATCCTGGCCAACGTGGTGAAACCCCATCTCCACTAAAACTACAAAAATTAGCTAGGCGTGGTGGCATGTGCCTGTAGTCCCGGCTACATGGGAGGCTGAGGCAGGAGAATTGCCTGAACCTGGGAGGCGGAGGTTGCAGTGAGCTGAGATTGTGCCATTGCACTCCAGCCTGGGCGACAGAGCAAGACTCTGTCTCAAAAAACAAGCAAACAAATAAAACCCTCAAAATACCACATGTGGAAAACATGGTTGCTTGTATATATGATGGTTGATCCTATTGCCATAGAGCATAGTTATAAACTGTTGCCTGTTTCTTATAAAGGACCTCCCTCCCCTCTGCCCCCCATCCTGGTTAGTACTGTATAAGAAACATTTTAGGCATCAGGTATTTGATGAAAACCTAAAGGATGTGTCCTAGTCTGAATTTGCTTGACTCTGAGATTAGATGGTTAACAAAGTTTAAAGAATGTAGGTTCTCATTCCTAATTTGTCTTCATCAAAATAAAACAAACACCAAAGATTTACTTTATTAATTGACAATATAATTTTGGTGCATATTTTTGAGAAGATAAAATTAGTTTTAATTTTCCAACTTCACTTTAGGCCTGTACTAAATTTTAATAAATGATATTAAACCACCAAGGAATTGTTAAAATTTATAAAACATATTTATAATAGAAAAGTTTTCAGCAATAAAAAATAGTGATGTAGGTTGATATTTATTGTTATGCAAAGATGGCTAGGATATATACTAAGTGAAAAAAATTAGGTTTCAAAACAGCATATATAGTTGAGTTCATTTTGTCATAAAATGTGTGTGTGTGTGTTTGTAGATTGAAAACATTGAAAACGTTCTCTGATTTCTAGATATTTACTCTTTAAACCACACTCTAGGTGTTTCCTCTTGTTACTTTGATCATCAACTTAAAAATGCTTATACATTTAATTTTGGAACCTGTAGGTATTTGTAGAGCAATGAGAATTTAGCAAAAGAGTTTCTTTATTGTATACGACGTGTAACAGAAAAATTTCATTGCAATATTTTTTGTTCCTGGTTATAAATATATCTTAATTCTTTATGCAGGGTAATTCATTAATATTGGTGGGAATTTCTATGCTGAAGCTAACTCTTTTCTTCTTCTACAGCTGGCCAAATTCCGCAGTCTCCTGTGCACAGCGGAGGGTGAAGCAGCAGCTTTTCTGGTGAGCAATCACCGCCCACCACAGCCTCTGAAGGGCCGCAAAGTGAGAGCCTCTTTCCGTTAAAATTGTCACCAATTAACTCCCCAAACATGGCTGTGGAGAGACAATGAAACAAAACAAAACACAACACAAAAGTCTCTGCCAACAACTCCTTTGTAGAATTCTAATTTATAGGAACCATTTTACTATGAGCTTCAGTGTCACAAAGAACACCAGATCTCTCTCTCTCTCTCTCTTTGTAATTTTTTTAGTGATAGAGTCTCACTCTGTCACCCAGGCTGGAGTGCAGTGTTACCATCTTGGCTAATTGCAGCCTAAAACTGCTGGACTCAAGTGACCCTCCCACCTCAGCCTCCAGAGTATGAACCTGGCTAATTTTTTTTAATTTTTTTTTTTAGAAATGGGGTCTTGCTATGTTGCCCAGGCTGGTCTCAAACTCCTGGCCTCAAGTGAGCCTCCTGCCTTGGCCTCTCAAAGTGCTAGGATTTCAGGCCTGGGCCATCAAGCCCAGCTGGCTTAGATCTCTTTACTAACTTACTGTCTCATATTTGCACTCATGGATATTCACAGTAAGCATTGTTTGACATATATTAAAACCCATGAAATATGTCTACTTCAACCTGTGTGAAAATATGGTTAACATTGCAGACTTCAGAATGTATTAAAAATTACCTTGCCATAGAGACTGAATTAGTCACAGCTTTCAGTGATGTTAGGTGGAAACTTATATCTCAAATGGTAGGATTGTGATACTTTTTTTGAAACAAGTGATTTTGCTTAATATTTTGTTGTTATTCCAATTCATAAAAAGTAGATTATGTTTTCTTATAAGGATAATTTTTGCAGTGATTATGTTGCTAACTCTCATTGCATGATACCTTTAATAAAATGCACAATATAAGAGTTAAGGGCAATGGGATAAAGCTACTTAATGTGTCTCCTCCACTGATCAAAAATATTCCTTATAGTCTTGGTGAGGAATTCCTCAGGGTATAAATGGCTATTTACACTGTAATGAATTATACCATATATAATATTCACTCAGTAATGTTAATAATGAACTAGCTAATAGTTGACAAAATGCAATGCCTGCCAGTTTATGACATTAACATGGTTTGAAACTAACATATAACATAGTACCAGTGCAGTCACAACTGCCCTCAGGCATGATGAACACGTTGCCCATTTTTGCCTGGTGTTTTGGCAGCAAAGCAGGATGCAATCTTGTGTGGGTCATTATTCTGTCAATTTGTGGAAAAAATTACTTCAGTCTCATATAAATATATAATGGGTCCATAAGCCCTTCAACCCGTTTCCATGGCAAAACTCACTTTTCCTTTTATGCATGTCTCTCTGTCTCTTAATTTTGTCAGGTGGAGCTTGATCTTAATTTTAACCTATTATCTTTTTTTTGTTTGTTTTTGGTGGGGGATAAGAGTAGTGTTTCTTTTGCTTTTTCTGGTACAAACGGAGGGACACTAAGCATTAACTTAATAACTACATTTAAGACTTGAACACATGCTATACTTTTGTCATCTTCTAACATAAGTTTACCTGAGTTCCCTTGATTTTGATGATTTGTTTCTTATATCTCTCTTTCTCTGGATGTAGTTTTTTTTTTTTTTTTTTTTTTTTTTTTTTTTTTTTTTTTTTTTTTACTGAGTCTTACTCTGTCACCGAGGCTGGAGTACAGTGGCATGACCTTGGCTCACTGCAACCTCCACCTCCCGGGTTCAAATAATTCTCCTGCCTCAGCCTCTTTAGTGGGTGGGATGACAGGCGCATGCCACCACACCTGGCTAATTTTTGTATTTTTAGTAGAGATGGGGTTTTGCAGTGTTGGCCAGGTTGGTCTCAACCTCCTGACCTCAAGTGATCTGCCTGCCTCGGCCTCTTAAATTGCTGGAATTACAAGCGTGAGCCACCACACCTGGCTTGAATGTAGATTTTAATAATTGACCTTATCCTGCAATGTTGATAGAGTGACTGAATATCAGTAAATTGTGTAACAGTGATGGATACTGTTACATAAGGTGAGCTCCAGAAGAGTGAAGCTAATACGTTGGTCAATGTTCTTTTCCCCTCGGTATCTAGTTTAAGGCTTTTAGAAGATTGATCTGTAGCAATTATTTAATGAATCAAATATTTTTAAAAATTTTATTTACTGTCTTTGGTAATTATCTCTCTGCTTGAAATCAAATGTACTGTAAGTTAATATAACAAGTAAAATACATTATCTTTTGAAAATAGTTTCTTTTTAAAGGAATACTAATTAATTGTAACTTATAAAACTGAAAGTTCTAATGGTTTCTAAAAGCCAGTGTTGAGTGGAAAAGTGTTTCTTTAGTTTGGAAAGACCTGTGAAGTATCCCAGTCAGAGAAAGAACCTGTTTTCTCGAAGAATGTAAGTTGCTATATCTGGAGGGGCATGTAGGACAGGGGTTCTAATTACTGTCTGTGAGAGTTACTACTTTGTAACTTAGGTTTCTGCTGCAATGTTGTGTTGGTTCTGTATTATAAATAGCACCTTAATAGACCAAAAATATTTATACAGCACTGATTTCCTTGAATATTGTGTGTTAACTGATACTCCTAGAGGCAAAAGGTTTAAATGTGTGTTAAAATGGTTATATTGCTACCTTTTAAACAAATTAAAAGTTGTAAATACTAGTGTAGATCTTTTTTGTTTACCACAGCAAATATTGATTTTATGATTGTTAAGCATTTCATATTTTAGTTTAAATTGGATTCAACCACAATAAAGAAAATGAGACAAGCTTTCATTTTCACAAACTTGGCTTTATTATTAACCACTCAATCCATTCAAGAATAACTTGTCTATTTAGTTTTCATGTTTCCTTCATGTGTCTTTCAATTACCCGAGACTGGGTAATTTATAAAGAAAAGAAGGTTTAATGGACTCACAGTTCCACATGGTTGGAGAGACCTCACAATCATGGCAGAAGGCAAAAGGCACATCTTACATAGTGGCAGGCAAGAGAGAGAATGAAAATCAAGCAAAAGCGGTTTCCCCTTATAAAACCATCAGACCTCCTGAGACTTATTCACTACCATGAGAACAGTATGGGGGAAGCCACCCTCATGATTCAATTACCTCCCATTGGGTCTCTCCCATAACATATGGGAATTATGGGAGCTACAATTCAAGATGAGATTTGGGTGGGGACACAGCCAAACTATATCAGATGGTGTCTGCTAGATGTCTTTGTTGTAAAGTTATTATGTCCTTTGTAAATATTTGTTGGGAAGGGATTCTTTTAAGAGTATGTAAATATTCTGTTCCTCATTAAACCTGTAATTTATTCATTTACTTCCAGCATAGATTTAGAGATGCCTGTGTTATTTAATAGGCTGTAATCTGTTATTATCATTGTTTATTCTGATGCTCAAATTTTTTGTTTTGCCCAGCAGGAGCACCTTCAAGCTGACTTGTGTGTCCTTTTGTCATGTCCCATGTACTTACTTTCTGGCAGCTATCCTATGTTCCTGGCTCATTTTATACTTTTCTTTCCCCAGCTGTAGAACCAAGGAGCCCTGATTTCTTTTAGTAGAAGATAGTATTGAGAAAACCAAGATTTGGGTGAGCTCATTGCTATTGGAATGTTGCTACTCTGAGGCCCTCTTGATAAACAGTGGTTGAGAATGTATATGCACAGATAAACATCTACTTGTCTATACTTATTTACGTTAAAACATGATTTCACACTCATATCTCCAATTCTAATCCAGCACTACAGTGTTCATTCTAGTTTTCTCCATTTCTATATTTGTAATTTCCTTCTCCAACAGTGAGAAACCTGGTTTCCATTATCCCCAACATAGTTTCTGATTTGGCTCATTCTTCTGTGTGTAGGAAATACCCCATTACTACTGCACCTCTCACCCTCACACCACAGATGCCTGTCTCACTCAGCTTGGGTTCTGGCATCCTGGGCTAGGCTGCATTGTCCCTCCTGTCATCATGCAGTGTCCACCTTGCTTGGCTCTATCTTATAGACACTGGACTAAATTTTCGGGAAGGGAACAGAAAGGAAGGGGAGGAGAGGGGAGGGGGAGGACAG
>NW_016814117.1:948136-954307 GCF_001698545.2 Rhinopithecus bieti
CAGGAGGGGAGGGGGAGGGGGAGGGGAGAGGAGGGGAGGTTGGGGTAAGAGTAAGATTATGCTTTGAAATATTTGCTGAGCTGTTCATAGGGAAGTCCTTTTTTGTTTTTCTAACATAAAGTTAGTAGCTTTACTTATACACATTCTATCGAAAATGGTAGGGGAATGGGATATTTTTTGAAAGGCTTTCAGTACCTTCTGAGTGGGGCTGCAAAAAAGGTAGGTCAAGAAATAGTGGTCTTGTTTGAGAGGATGGGAAGGCATCCTGGCCCTCAGATAACTACCTCACCAAGCTCTTTCACATTTTACTGAAGAAGACTAAATCCTTTATGTTAAGGTTTCAATACCCATTGAAATACAAACTCCACTCAGGACAATTTTCCAAGTTACCAGCAGTGACATGCACTTGAGTGTAACTGATCTTCATATATCAAGTTTTGGTAGGACCAAAGACTCTGACAGAAGGGAAGTTAGCTTGATACAAGAGTTAATGATCTGAGTGTTTGGATAACCAAGGTGGACTTGAACCACTTCACAGTTTTGCCTGTATGCTTACTGTACCCTAACACCTTGCACCATGACTGATGTATAGTAAATACTCAATTTTGGTGAATAGAAATCACTCTTTCTTGAGTCGAATTAATTGGCGATTTTTCTGGTGTGGCTGGAAACCTGCCTTTCCCTTCCTAAAGAGAAGTTATACCAATCAAGGACCCCCGTCTCTGTCATGGGCTGACAGCAGTCTTTCTGCCTGAAGATCTTCAGCATTTTCTTACTTCACCACTCCTGCCAGAATAAGTTACCCAGCAGAAGAAAGTGGGTACATTAAACTTCCTTGTTTCAAATGAGTTTGCTTCCAATATAGCTCTTCTGGGTGAAGAGAATGGTCAGTTTATCTTAGCTGTACTCAGAGAGTGAGAGTTGCAGAAACTGTGTGGGTTTGTGTCTCAATGAGATCAGATGAACCATAACTTAGCCCTAAGTTATTTATGGAAGATATGACTTAGGAAAAATATGTTACACAAAGATTTTGTATTTTAACAAGGACTCCTGGAAATAATTGTGTTATGGAGGAGATACATAATTGTATTATGTGTCTAAAGGCTCCAGACACAAACACATAATTAAATGATACTGGCATTAAAAAAAATAGATGGCATAGTATCAGTCAGGTTCCAAAAGGAAGACAGAAACCATTCAGTATTCCAAACAGAGGGTGTAAATACTTGGGATTAATTATACAAGTGATGAAAGATGCTGAGAAACCAAACAGAGGACAGTGAGGCAACCAAGAGATTAGCAAGAGCATGAGGCTCCTGCCTTCCACAGGAGGAGGCAGTGTTCCTGGAGCCCAGGAGCTCTGGAACAGCTGAGTTGAAATGAAAGTATGCCTGAGTGGTAGGATCTGGTTATTTTTTTAAAAAACACAGTTATTATCTAAGATCTTACTTGAGGTGGAGAGGAGGGGAGAAATGCTCTGGGTTCTCCCTTTGTTGTATCCACTAAATTTCCACTAGTACCCATAGATGGAACCTCGCCAGAAACCAGACACATGAAAGGCCATCCATTTTGTGATACAGAGATTAGTGGAAAGGTCTAGGATTGAATCTGAGAACATATGGGCTTAAGACCAGCCAAGACACCAGCGCTGAGAACCTCCATTATTAGGTCAGACAAAAGACTATGATGCTAGGGTGGAAGTCTCCAGAGAGAGAAAACCAATGTTATACTTCTCTCCCACTCTGTAAATTTAATTTGACCACCATTTATTGGACATGTTAGATGCTAAATGTAATGCTAGGGATTAGAGATCTAAAGATGATTAAGATGTTATTCCTGCTCTTAAACAGCTCAAACTTCCACGGCACATATAAAAACAAAATACCTCAATACAAAATATTACTTTTCTTAATTTTAGGCATCTATAGAGTGCTGTGGGAATGTGGAGAAAATGAAGAAATTATTAGTTCTGGAAAAATTAACAAAAAGCATGAAGATTTCCAAGTGTGGTATAATTGGAAATTTAGTTCTTTGGTTCCCTGTATGGTTTGGTACCTAGTGTCTGGCGACAGGGAGATGTATCAATGAGGACTCTTTTGTTTAAGAATAATAGGAACTCAGCTCAAAATAGCCAAAACAAATAATATAATTTATTTATTTATTCATTTAGAGAAGGGTCTTGCTCTGCCACCCAGGCTGGAGTGCAGTGACTCAAACATGGCTCCCTGCAGCCTCAAATTCCTGGGCTCAAGTGATCCTCCCTCTCAGCCTCCGAAGTAGCTGGGACTACAGATGTATACCACCATGCCTGGCTAATTTTTTTCTGATAGAGATGGGGTCTTGCTATGTTATCCAGACTGGTCTTCAACTCCTGGCCTCAAGCAGTCTTCCTGAATTGGCCTCCCAAAATGCTGGGATTACAGGTATGAGCCACCACGCCCGACCAATAATGGAATTTATTGATTCACACAATCGAAAAGTCCAGAGGTGAAGCTGGCTTTCATCATGGCAAAGCCAGGACCTGCAATCAGGCCTCAGTCTCTCTACTTCTTGGCTGCCCCCCAACTTCTGTGGGCTCTGTTAGCAGTGAGACTTTCCCCTCATGTTGGCAGATGAATGCCTGCACCTCTGTACCTATACCACCTTCTATAAGACACCTTCTAGAAGGTAAAGGAGGGCTTTTATGTCCAAAGACTTCAAAAAATGTCTGACTTGATTTCTGACTGACCTGGATGGAGTCACATGCCCATTCTTCATCAAGTCCTCATGGCAAATGGAGAGAACATTGGCTCAGGGCAGCAGGGGGAGTCAGCTTCTTTCATAACTGAGCAGACTAAGAGTGGTGGGGTTCAGAGGGACACTGCAGTGAAAGAAAATGGGGGCTAGGACCCAAAGGTTGGGAAAATATTCTGCACAGCAAAAGCAACAAATATCTATTTAGACCTCAAAAAGTGGCTCAAAATAGGACAGAAAAGAATAAAATTCATAAGGTAATTCAGAGTTTCCAGGAAATAACTGTCATTCAATTAAGAGATGTTTCTCAAGCCAAAATTAGAGTCAGCATTTCAATAAGGCATAAGATTTAAATTTTTTTTCTTGCTAATGCTTTGATAAAGTGATTAACTGGCATGAGGAAGAATAGGGGCTGTCAGACCTGGGAACTAAACCTGGAATTGCAAACTTGGCATTTCAGCGGGACAGAGCTACTGGGTGACCCAATCTTGTTGGTGTCCCATGTGGGACTCACATGTGGACACTGGGTTCTGAGCATTGTGGCCTGTCTCTTGCTGGCCTCTCTGAAGTTCCAAGAAGGCAGAGACGCGTCTGTTAGATTTCATCCTCATCTCTCTTAGCCTTCTTTGAACTTGTCTAGCAACCAGCACGGAATGATCATGCCTGCTATTCACAGTGCCTTGTCCTGACAGGTGGTTCAAGAAGTACTTGTTGAAAACCCTGATGAATGAACACATGGATAAGCACTCTGATCACGTGTAAAATTAGCATATCCTGCAACCTATTCTGCCTCAATAAATAGCAAGTGTCCATAGATTATTCACCTAAAAACTCAAGCAATTCATTCCCCCAGGACATGCCAGTTTATCATTTGTGAAATTACTCCAAGATGTGGCGGGGTAGATTGCATTGTGACAAAATAGGTAACCTCTCTTCCCAGGATGATCTCGGTTTTCTTTTTTTTTTTTTTTTTCTTTCTTTCTTTTTTTTTTTTTTTTTTTTGAGAAAGGGTGTCACTCTGTCAACCAGGCTGGAGGACAGTGCCACAATTCAGCTCACAGCAACCTCTGCCCCACAGGTTCAATTCTCTGGGACTACACGCATGCATCATCACACCCAGCTCATTTTTGTATTTTTAGTAGAGATGGGGTTTCACCATGTTGGCAAGGCTGGTCTCGAACTCCTGACCTCAGGTAATCCACCTGCCTCAGCCTCCTAAAGTGTTGGGATTACAGGAGTGAGGCACGGCACCCATCCTCCCCAGGATTTCTAACCAAGTGTTGCCCTTTTTTGTTCTGGCTAAGGTTCTCACATCTCTCCTCTGAGTAAAATCTGCTGCCATCATCTGGACAACTAGGACAATTTCTTTCACAGCCAGTGCAGTAGACCAGCAGATTGGCAAGCCCCTAGGGGTCCTTGAGAAATTTTCATGGAGTCACTGAGGTCAAACTATTTTATGATAGTACCAAGTGTTATTTGCATTTTTTAATAACAGTTTTGGCATTTGCACTGCTGTTACAAAAGGGTTGATGGACAAAACCTCTGGTTTCTTACATAAATCAAGGCTGTGGCAGTAAACAATACTAGGAGTCATTATTGTCTTCACCACTGTCCAATCGCTGTTTTAAAATGTTATTTCTTTCAAGAATGTTCTTGTTCCTAAGTAAAAATTGCTGATTTTTTTAAATCCCCACCCCGAATCTACATTCTTTTAATATTTGGAGTCAAGAAATGGAAAACCCGAATGAAGAACTTCTGCTGCATATTGAAGTATGACGATTACCTTTAGGGAAGCACTTCTGTGATCGTCTGAATGGCAAACTGAATTAGATTTTTTTTTTGTTTTTTGTAGAGCACCATTTTATTTGATAGAAAACTGACAAACTGTGGATATTCAGACTTGGGTAACTGGCAAATATTTTCTTGGAAATGAACAAAGTGAGCTTGTCACTTCAAGAAAAACAAGCTAAAGTATTTGTGGGCAATAGTAAAATAAGATTTTTCAAGAGAAAATTTGGATTTTGGAAAGTTTGTATATGCCTCTGTTGGCTTGCCTGCTTTTCAAGGGATAGAGACATTTCTAATTAGACCACTGGTTATTTGAATAAATGTGATTGGGGGGGATATTTTATAATGAATTGTGTCAATATTTTGAAGATATGCCTAACTCAATGGACTGATATTTTCTAAATGACTAGTGCATGATGTTACAGTCATGCACAGAAAAAATCTATCTATTCAAAATTCAATATAGAACAATAGATTTTACTGGAACAAAGCATGAAAAGTTTATTTGTATGGTTTATTCATAAAATTTATTCATATGGTTTTAAGAAACCACCACTTGTGGCCGGGCGTAGTGGCTCACACCTGTAATCCCAGCACTTTGGGAGGCCGAGGCAGGGGGATCACCTGAGATCAGGAGTTTGAGACCAGCCTGGCTAACATGGTGAAACCTGTCATGAAAAATTCAAAAATTAGCCAGGTGTAGTGGTGGATACCTGTAATCCCAGCTACTTGGGAGGCTGAGGTAGGAGAATCGCTTGAACCCAAGAGGCGGAGGTTGCAGTGAGCCAAGATCACGCCATTGCACGCCAGCCTGGGTGACAAGAGCAAGACTCCATCTCAAAAAAAATAAACCACCACTTGTTAGGTTTTGGTGTAGTACTGAAGACAAATATACACAATTTTCTGAAAAAGCTGCTAACTTCCTCCTCCATTTTTCAAGCTACATATCTGTGTGAGTCTGGATTTTCTTCAAGCAGTTCAAACAAAACAGCCTATCACAGCAGATTGAATGCAGAAACAGCTGTAAAAATCCAGCTGTCTTCTATTTATCCAGACATTAAGGGATTTATAAAAAAGAATGTAAATATCTCTTTTTTGTACCTTTTTTGGTAAAATATTATTCACACAAAATTTGTTATTTATGCTAATTTATTGTTATATGAATTTATTACCTTTAAATGAATTAGTAAAGAAATACTTTAAACCTTCTGTTTAAATTTCTAATTCAGTAAATATCAACAGATATAATCCACATAAACAAAAGCTCTTTGGGGTCTTCAGTAACTCTTAAGAGTGAAAAGATTCCTGAGACCAGAAGGATTAAGAACTACTCCCGTGGCCAGGCACTGTGGCTCACACCTGTAATCCCAGCACTTTGAGAGGCCAAGGCGGGTGGATCACTTGAGGTCAGGAGTTCAAGACCAGTCTGGCCAACATCGTGAAACTCCATCTCTACTAAAAATACAACAACAACAACAAAAATTAGCTGGGTGTGGTGGTACATGTCTATAATCCCAGCTACTTTTGAGGCTGAGACAGGAGAATCGCTTAAATCTGGGAGGCAGAAGTTGCATTGAGCCAAGATTGCAACGCTGCACTCCAGCCTGGATGACAGAACAAGACTCCATCTCAAAAAAAAAAAAAAAAAAA
>NW_016814117.1:957106-969230 GCF_001698545.2 Rhinopithecus bieti
ATCGTGAAACTCCATCTCTACTAAAATACAACAACAACAACAAAATTAGCTGGGTGTGGTGGTACATGTCTATAATCCCAGCTACTTTTGAGGCTGAGACAGGAGAATCGCTTAAATCTGGGAGGCAGAAGTTGCATTGAGCCAAGATTGCAACGCTGCACTCCAGCCTGGATGACAGAACAAGACTCCATCTCAAAAAAAAAAAAAAAAAGAAGCACTCCTGTAAAGCACGCCCCATGATTCAGTATCCCACCACTTGTTCTTCCCAGCACTCCTTTCCTCTAAAGTAGTGCTACTGAGCAGAGTGGCATATGCTGTAATCAAACCATATGCACATACACAAATATATTACCCAGATACCAAAATATAATAGTGTTCACACTATTAGGCACAGCACTGGTCACTCTATTCCAGGCACTTCTAGGTTCCCTCTTCCTTTATGGCCCTTCCTCACTTTTACTGTTATCTCTTCCTTGCCACTTTACTTCCTCCCATCAAGTCCAAGGCCAAGGGATCTGTGTTAATTCCTATTTAGAAGCTGAAGGGACAATATAATTTTCATTGTGTTTGAGTTAATTTCTTGAATTCAAGTCTCAACAACTTGTTGTATAGTCTCTTAAGGCCCTGGCCAAGCAGTTCCCTGGGTTCAATGCACAAAAATTCCCTACCTAGTTTTGCTGCTAGCAAATTGCCACCCCTCTTGTTCTAAGCATTCAGTTTTGAAAACCTCTCCCTAGTGCCTTCATTTTCTTGTGCATTTCTAAATGATTCTGACCATGAGCTTCAAGTTTCTTTGCCATGCTCTTTCCCAGTCTCAACTTTTACATGTATTGGCCTCCCACTTTTTCTCATGCCTTCTCTTCTACCTGTAGGCATTTACATCTCCAAGGCCCTACCTTGCAATTCTTTCCTCTTCTCTTGGAAAAGAGCAGTAATCTATCTTGACAGATTTGTTACACTGTGGGTTTTTTTTGTTTGTTTGTTTTTTGCTGGATTATAGCAATGCAATAGGCATGTGTGGCCAGGAGTAGACCAGATGGCTATTTTCCTAGAGAGTATCAGGAGTGAACGAACCTTGATGAAGTCCTGTAGGTCTAGAGTCAAGCCCTCAGCTCTGCAAGATCAGAAACCTAATTTGTCAGCACGATGTCCCTTTCTCATGAGCAAACTTACCATAAGTGAGTTCACAAGTCTGAAATATAAGATAAAAATCAAGTTATTAATTTATAATGAGTGATATGAGTCTTACATTAACTGGAACACTAATCAAACATGAACGTTCATTCAAGGAATATTTCCTGAGCACCACTAGGAAGTCCACCATACACAGGAAACCAAATTATATAAGAAGTTTACTTGGTGAGTATGGATCTCAGAAAAAATAAGACAAATAGGAGAAATAAATTGTCTGAAACATCCAACTCGTCTAAAGAGTGATTTTCAAAGTGGGACATAATAATAGAATTTTGTTGGCTGTACTTCCCAGCATTTTCTTCAAAATATGTATAGTTTTGCCAAAAGGACTAAAATACTTGGCCTGTTGACTAATGTTTTCTTAAACACTGGATTATATTTGGATAAACTAGCAATATGTGCTTCTGTCGTTTTCAGTTTTCTATTCTATGATAAATCCACCATTTCCCTAGTTGGCACATCCTTATATTGGACATATTAACACATGCACTCAAGTAAGATTTTCAAATGTGAAGCTACTGTACCCTTTAAGGAGTGTTTTCATATTTTGGTTCTTATTCATAAGGTATATATTGCAAAGTCCAACTCTGAGAGAGCAAACATATAATATTAAGCTCACTTTACTTATTCTCAAGTTCTTGTGGGAAAGTGTCAGTATAGCCCCCAAGGACTATACCGTGTTGTTTAAAACTACTTATTGAATATATCAAAAGAAAGCAAAGTGTTGTGATTCAAGACAATGAGACAGCATAACCACCAAAACTCAATATAACCTGTTTCTTTATTTTATTATTTATTTATTTAATTTATGTTTTATTTTCATAGGAATTTTCTTCCAGGAAACCTGTGTTAGCATTTGATACAGGTAGATGCAATGTTTTCTCAGCCAGCTAGGATGAGATGCAAGAAGAGAAATACAGGGATGCAGACAGAAGGAACTGACTGAGATAAATATAAGTAAGACTAATCATAGCTCTGTGACTATGTAGAGGTTTTACAGGTATAACGACTTTTAAAAGCAATTTTCAGGGTTATTGTATAATAAAAATCTTTGGGATCTATGAAACTCCTGCAGCCCTGGTCCCAAGGGGCTACCCAAATATCGTGTATCTAGCAATGCCCCTTTCTCTTGGCATAAAGACTATGCTGTGCTGGGTTTTTCCATCTGTCAGTCAGACATCCTGAGATCAAGTAAAACAATAATTCCTACACCCTCATCTATTTCCTTCTCTTATTTCCTGTATAGTGGATATACTTTCTGTGTTTTTCCCCTTAGAAATTGGAGCCTGGGCCGGGCGCGGTGGCTCACGCATGTAATCCCAGCACTTTGGGAGGCCGAGGCGGGCGGATCACGAGGTCAGGAGATCGAGGAACCATCCTGGCTAACACGGTGAAACCCCGTCTCTACTAAAAAAATACAAAAAACTAGCCGGGCGAGGTGGGGGCGCACGTAGTCCCGCTACTCGGGAGGCTGAGGCAGGAGAATGGTGTAAACCCGGGGAAGGCGGAGTTGCCAGTGAGCTGAGGATCTGGGCCACTGCACTCCAGCCTGGGTGACAGAGCGAGACTCCTTTCAAAAAAACAAAAAAAAGAAAAAAAAAAGAAATTGGAGCCTGGACAAACACAACGCTTGAAATGCTCCTTCCTCAAATAATGAAAGGTTCTGTGTGCTTGCCAGCCACCCAGAGCATGCTTTCAAAGCGCTGATCTGCTCACTCATTCCACAAGAATTTTGAAATGTGAGGGCTCCAATGGTTTTATATAAAGACTTTTATTAAGAAAAAGGCAAAAGCCAAATCGGCTCTCACATATTAAGGAGAGAAGAAAAAGAGAGCTCTGTTTGTTTCTTTGTTATGAGAATACCACTTCATTTGTATTCAAAACAAAGATTTTTTGTCATACATAATGAAAGTGTACGCTTGTTAAAAATTCAGTAAGATTGAAAAGGCTTAGGAGGACATATCATTTTAGCCTTTTTTTTTTTTTTAGATAAAAAGGAAAGATCTCAGGTATATTCTATTCAGTATGGCTTGAATGATCATCTATAGATGGTTCATTTTCTTCGTGGAATGTGTCAGCTTCATATTAGATCAGGTAGCATCTTCAAATGACTTGGTGAAACTTAATTACCTACTCTTGTTCTGTAGTAATTTCATGTAGGTAAGCTTACATATGGAAACATACTTGTAACTAAGTGTAAATCAAAACCAAATTTTATCTATGCTTTTTTCACCCTTGGCCCACTTATTCTTCTTCAATGCTTGACACAGAATCACGAGAATTAGTGAATGCCTAATCCTGAATTTAATTATTTACTAGACATGGGTATATGTCATATTTCTTCTCCTCACTTGCCTTCTGGAAGCTGAATGTCCTGGTTCCCCGCCCTCACCAGCTGTTGCTTTCCGGTCTGTCTCTCCACTACGTCACTCAATTCCTAGGTAATTTTTGTTTCTAGCCACATGATGTTAAAAAACATGGTGAGATACTATATATGTGTGGTGTACAGTATTATTCATATATATTGGTGTATAATGTCATATATGATATATATTCAGATATATATACTACTATATCATATATGTGTATATATTCAGATATATATAGTATATGTATTCAGATATATATACTATATATATGTGTGTGTATAGCAGCATATATCAGAGATATATATCCATTCCCAGTCTTTCCCCTGAACTTGGAACTCATATACCCAACTGCCTATAAGACTGCTCCATGGAATGTCTGACAGACACCTCAACGTTAGCATGTCCAGATCCCTCAGTTCTGCTTCCCATCCCCTTGTTGTGCCTGCAACCTTCCCTTCCCCAGGATGCTCCATCTCAGTAAATAGCACCACTAGCTACACAAAACTCAGTCATTTCTTTACTCTCTTTCACTCACACGCAGATTGAATCTGCTAGCAAGTCCTATGGATGCTACTCTTAAAATATGGCTCTCAGCTGGTCTCTCTGCCTCACTCTTTACCCCCTTCATTGTTCACAAAGGGGCCAGAGTGGTTCTTTGAAAAAGCAGGTCAGAGTGCTTCACTCCATTGAGCTCCACACTGCAGTGACTTCCTATCGCTCAGAACAAAATCTACTGTGCCTATGATGGCATATAGAGTACTCTGTGATCTGTGCTCTTGCAGCTCCTGCCCCATTCTCTCCCCCTGTCCCACCCACCACACTTCAGTCTTGACACCCTCCTTGTTTTTCCTCTGCCAGGCCTTTTCAGTCTTTACAGTGGATATTCTCTTTGCCTGCAATGCTCTTCCCCAGGTACTCATATGAATCACTTCCTTGTTCATTCAAATGTCACCTCTTCAAAGAGGCCTTCCCTGACCACACTTTCTAAGTAGCAGCCCTGTTACTTTCTTTCTCCTTACTCTGATTTATTAGTTTTCATAGCATTTACAATATTATTAATGTAATATCATTTATTTTTAAACATCAGTCTCTCTTACAAGAATGTAACCTCCTTAAGGATGTGGTTTTCATTTTGTTAATCAGAGTTTCTTTCTTTTTTTCCCCAGAGTTTCTAGCACCTAAACTGTGTTTGACTCATGATAGATATCAATAGGTGTTTATTTAATTAACCAATAAATATTGGTTAATTAAAATAAATATTTTTTCATGCACATTTGAACTAACATATACATTGACAATATAATCCTTAGTTTTCTGGATTAGTTGTGTGCATCTATAGAAGATCAGGTATAAATCTATAATTATATGTCAGCTTTTATGTTATATTGAGTGCATGGGTGTTCCTTAAAAAAAAAACCCTTAAAAGATATTGCAGTTTTTAAGACGTTAATGCACCTATGCACATGCACATATTCACAAAGTGTTTTCGGTAGTACTTCAGTACTTTGAAATCCCTGTTGTGGGAAGTCAGGGACCTGAATGGAGGGACCGGCTGAAGCCATGGCAAAAGAATATAAATTGTGAAGATTTCATGGACATTTATTATTTCCCCAAATTAATACTTTTATAATTTCTTATGCCTGTCTTTACTGCAATCTCTGAACATAAACTGTGAATATTTATTTCATGGACATTTATCACTTCCCCAATCAATACTCTTATAATTTCCTATGCCTGTCTTTACTTTAATCTCTTAATCCTGTCATCTTCATAAGTTGAGGATGTATGTCACCTCAGGACCCTGTGATGATTGCATTATCTGCACAAATTGTTTGTGGAGTGTGTGTGTTGGAACAATATGAAATCTGGGCATCCAAAAGGAACAGGATGGCTGTGATTTTCAGGGAACAAGGGAGATAACCATTGGGCCTGACTGTCTGAGGGGCCGGAGAGAACAGTCGTATTTCTCTTCTTACAAAAGTGAATAGGAGAAATATCGCTGAATTCTTTTGCTCAGCAAGGAACAGCCCTGAGAAAGAGAATGTATTCCTAGGAGGAGGTCTCTAAAATGGCCACTCTGGGAATGTCTGTCTTATACGGTTACAGATAACGGATGAAATAAGACGTGGTCTCCTGTAGTGCCCCCAGACTTATTAGAATTAGGAAATTCCTGCCTAGTAAATTTTAGTTAGACCGGTTGTCTGCTCTCAAACCGTGTCCCCTGATAAGATGTTATCAATGACAATGCGTGCCCAGTGGGACGTGAAACTTCATCAGCAATTCTAATTTTGCCCTGGTCCTGTGGTCTCGCTCTGCCCCCATTTGCCTTGTGATACTTTATTGCCCTTGAAGCATGTGATCTCTGTGACCCACACCCTATTTTACACCCCTCCTCTTTTGAAATCCATAATAAAAACTTGCTGGTTTTACGGCTCAGGGGGCATTACAGAACCTGCCGAAATGTGATGTCTGCCCCGGACACCCAGCTTTAAAATTTCTCTCTTTTGTACTCTTTCCCTTTATTTCTCAGACCGGCCAACACTTAGGGAAAATAGAAAAGAACCTACGCTGAAATATTGGGAGCTGGTTCCCCTGATAAATCCCCCTAAAAGTTTTCATGCAATGTTCAACAATATAAATCTTATTTCAAGTAGCTGATTCATAGTGAAGATCCTTACTCACAATATAATAGATGCCATATTATCCAATACTCAGGTGGTCACTTCACTATGGGCCCCTTATCTTCCAGCACAACACTGCTAGGGTGAGAAAGAGAGAAAGGGAGTGAGGGAGAGGATGGAGAGAATAAAATAAAATGTTCTTACAGTAACTGGTCAGTACTTGAAAGGGAGAATATGCAGTAAAGGAAAAGGAGTATTTAACAGGAATTAAGCGTTAAGAGGAAACAAATATGTGAGCATAATCTCCTCTAAAGAGGAAAAAGGAAGGTGCAGAGACAGCAGTGACTTGTTCCTTATCTTAACCACCAGGTGGTGGTGTCGCATCAGAAAAGTTGATTTGCACTGCCTGGGAGTGCATGAGCCTACCGGGCACCATGGCCATTACTTTACTCCCACCTGCTAGTGCAAGAGTTCAGCCCCTTCCAAAGCCTCCCTCTCCTAATTATTTCTAAATATTCCCAAAGAGTGTCTCATTTGTGGTCATGAGTGAGTCAAGTCAGCTTGCACTTGGTGTCTCATAATTTCTTCTCTTTTGTCTTCACCTCCCTCTCTCCTCCTCCTACCTTCTAGGTGCATCACTTGGCCACCATTCCCTGTGGGAGCAGCTCTGCCACCTGCTCTGGGCATTGTTAATCCTCTGGGTCCCAAACTGATTCCACTGGGCCTTGCTTTTGCTGCTGCTAGGGAAGAGACGGCAGAGAAGTATTCATTAACAGTAAACATTTGATGTGCTCAGCCCTCTGTGATCTACCTCTACTAAGCACAAAACAAGGAGAACTGGCTTTGGGTAAAAGCAGATTTGAATTAAAATTTCCTAATGCCAAGGCTGCTTGAATGTTGGATTACTCTTCACCTATACTTCTATAAATGTGTAATCTTGTTCTAAGTTTTCCACAAGTGGCATAGAGTCTCATCTGTGAACACTGTTCTTCTCTGCAGGTCTTCAGCAGCTTTGATCAACCAGTGGATTTCAAAGACCCATTAATTAAAAGCTTTTTAATAAAAATCTTTCTTACAAAGGGCCCCGTGTTTGTCTTACCTTCCTGCCCTTCTCTTTGGCATGCTCCATTCTTGTCGAGATTCCCAGTGAGTTGGGATTCTTTGAAGGTTAGCTACTGTTCTTTCTCCATTCCTTATTCAATTCCAGGTTTTCTGCTGGGTCAAGACCACATCCCTGCCTCCAAGGCTCAGCAATTTCATTAAAAGCAATCTACAACCGTGCCCAGTCTAGCTTTTTTCTTTGTGGTACCTTGTCTACCCAGTTATCCATACACAAGACTCCATTCTTCAGAGGACATTCCTAGCATCAGAGCAAGCAAAGCACTTATTTGTTCATGAAAAGTTATGGGAATGTGATTAGAATTTTCTAGCCTTGAGTTTCTAGAGAACTCAGAGACTACTTTTTCATATAAGAAAAAATTTGGAGAAGCCTTTGGGATTGCTGGCCCTACCCACCCCCAACTGAATCACCTAAGGCCCAATATGAGCATGACTTTCTGCATATTTTTAGATTTAGATTAAGGGCAGTGGCCATGAGGGAAGTACTACTTCTCACCTGAAGGACAGAGGATAAAGTGCGATGGCTTGTTAGAATGGACAAGATTCTTCTTTTCTTTCTTTTTTTTTTTTTTTTTTTTTTTGTGAGGTAAGGTCTTGCTCTGTCACCCAGGCTGGAGTGCAGTGGCACAATCTTGGCTTATTGCAGCCTCGACCTGCTGGGCTCAATTGATCCTCCCACATCAGTCTCCCAAGCAGCTGGGACCCCAGGTGCCCACCACTACACTAGACTAATTGGTGTATTTTTGAAGTGACAAGGTTTCGCCATTTTGCCCAGGCTGGAGGGCAAGTTTCTTAACATCTCCAGGTCTTGCTTATCTAATTCATAAAAATGAAAAGAGTAACAGTATCCATATAATAAGTTTGATGTGCATCTTATACAGGATGAGGCACATAAAGGAATTATTGCAGTGCCTGGAACACTCAATAAATGTTAGCTGATATTTGTTTGAATGTGCACAATCTGTCAACATGGGAGATTTAAGAACAATCTAGTATTTCCAGATTCCTTTTTTAGGTCCAGACACTAGGTGTCACTGCTGATGTTTAGTACTTTTCAAACAGAGGGTAAAAAAGTTTTAGCAGTTGCAACAAAAGCAAAATTGACAAATGGGATCTAACTAAACTAAAGAGCTTCTGCACAGCAAAAGAAACTATCATCAGAGTGAACAGGCAGCCTACAGAATGGGAGAAAATTTTTGCAATCTATCCATCTTACAAAGGTTGAATATCCAGAGTCTACAAGAAACTTAAACAAATTTACAAGGAAAAAACAACTCCCTTAAAAGGGGGCAAAGGACATGAACAGATACTTCTCAAAAGAAGACATTTATGCAGCCAACAAACATATGAGAAAAGCTCAACATCACTGATCATTAGAGAAATGCAAATCAAAACTACAATGAGATACCATCTCATACCAGTCAGAATGGTGATTATTAAAAAGTTAAGAAACAACAGATGCTTGTGAGGTTGTGGAGAAGTAGGAAGGCTTCTACACTGTTGGTGGGAATGTAAATTAGTTCAACCACTGAGGAAGATGGTGTGGTGATTCCTTAAAGACTTAGAACCAGAAATACCATTTGACCCAGCAATCCCATTACTAGATATATAGGCAAAAGAATATAAATCATTCTGTTACAAAGATACATGCATGCGTATGTTCATTGTAGCACTATTCACAATATCAAAGACGTGAAATCAACCCAAATGCCCATCAATGATACACTGCATAAAGAAAATATGGTGCATATACATCATGGAATAATATGCAGCCATAAAAAGGAACGAGATCCTGTCCTTTGGAAGGACATGGATGGAGCTGGAAGCCATCATCCTCAGCAAACTAATACAGGAACAGAAAACCAAACACTGCATGTTCTCATTTACAAGTGGGAGCTGAATGATGAGAACACATGGACACAGGGAGGGGAACGACATACACTGGGGCCTGTGAGTGGGAGGTGGGGTAGGAGGAGGGAGAACATTAGGAAAAATAGCTAATGCAAGCTGGGCTTAATAGCTAGGCGATGGGTTGACTGGTGCAGCAAACCACCATGGCACACATTTACCTATGCAACAAACCTGCACATCCTGCACATGTACCCTGGAACTTAAAATAAAAATTAAAATTACAAAAAAGTTCTAATAAAAACAAGGTGCTGGGAGTGGAAGAAGAAGGGAAAATAGAGATTGCCCTCTTAAGAACACAAACCTTGATGCATTTCTTTAAATGTTATATTAAAAGTGAGTTAGCCTTAGAAAAATTGTAAGGCTTAAATCAATGTACTTAGACATCAATTAAGTCAGTACGGTTTGCTGATTTAACCAATTAAAGTTGACACAAAATAAATAGTGCTATTATATTTAAAAGATGCTGCTTCTGCTGAAAGGCTGAAACAATGGAATCAGCCTCAAAAATTAGAGGCATGGAGGAAGAGATGGAAAAGGGATGTTAACCAACAGCTGAATAATAGAAGGAAGAAAAACAGTAAGAGACAAAACAGCCTACAGATCTTGTGTTTACATGATGGGTAACATTAGATAAATATGGGCCGGGCGCGGTGGCTCAAGCCTGTAATCCCAGCACTTTGGGAGGCCGAGACGGGCGGATCACGAGGTCAGGAGATCGAGACCATCCTGGCTAACACGGTGAAACCCCATCTGTATTAAAAAAATACAAAAAAACTAGTTGGGCGAGGTTGTGGGGGCCTGTAGTCCCAGCTACACGGGAGACTGAGGCAGGAGAATGGCGTAAACCCGGGAGGCGGAGCTTGCAGTGAGCTGAGGTCCGGCCACTGCACTCCAGCCTGGGTGACAGAGCGAGACTCCGTCTCAAAAACAAAACAAACAAATATTAGATAAATATGGATCTTTTCCTTCCCATTAAATATTTAGTCAATTTATTCAAATGTTGAAGCCTTCTTTGAAATATTTTCCTCAGTCTGTATATGTATAGAACATCAGATTAATAAAAATATATAGCTAAAAGTAAAAATTCCCATATTCAGCATATATGTAAGAGAAATGGAATTTCAAACTGTACTGATTTTGTTAATTGCATTTGAGGTTTGAGACAGGAAATACTACTTTTTAGCAAATATTGAGAAAAGAGGTGGTGGCGGGGATTTAGAAGCACACCTACTCGCCATTCACCATAGTTGATCGACTGCTGCGGAGAGTCTTAGCCCAGGAGGAGGGCAGGCATTTACTTTGCAGAGGAAAAAGAGTAAGAGATGGGCAGCTAAATAAATCTAAATTTTTCTCTAAGCACTGTTCACAAATCAGTTCATTTGAGGCTCACTATAACCCCATGATACAGGTACTATAATTATTCCCATTTTACAGATGAGAATGCTGAGGAAGGCCAGGTTAATTACCTAAAGCATTTGGGCTAGTTAGTAGGTTTGATAAAACAAGGTTTCATTAAGTTGAGTTACATGTTTCTAAAAAATATTGTAAGATAAAGTCAATCATGTTCATCTATCCACCATCTTTCTGATCTTCTTAATTAAACATTTTGTATAGTTTTAAGTACGTATAGTACACATTTGTTCCACTCTTCTCGTTTAGCATAACTTTATAAGTGTTGTCTTGTAAATACTTTTTTAATGTGGTGAACACTTATTTTTAGTGACAATAGGAATTATGGTGTGCTCCAGAGTGCCCTTAGAATTCTCAGAGTTGGTTTGGGGCCAGGAGTGGAGATAGGTCAGGAGCACAAACAGGCCGGTCTTGGTTCTTACCCCTACCCACTTGCTTCCTCTAGAGCTATTGCTCTTTAAAAAATGGAGTATTTAAAATCAATTTGCATATTTAGTGCATACTATTCATTAAAGAAAGGATGCCATAGTCAAAATAGTTTAAATATCATGAGTTAGCCTGTAATTTAGAATTCCTCTAATGAAGAGTTAGGTTCGTTCCATTTGTTGTTGTTACAGAAAATATCGCTATGAGCAGCTTCGTACACATGCTATTTTTGCTTTTCCTCTTAACCGTTTCCTTACTTTAAATTTCCAGGCACTAATTTAGGCCTAGAGGGTATGAACATTTATAAGCATGTTAAGCAGCATTGACAAATTGCCCTGGCTAAGGCAATTTACAATTGCAATGCACGTGTACTTGCTGTTTATTTGCAACCCAACAGTGACAGCTTTGAAAAACAAACCAAAAAACCCTGCATGTATAAAAGACAAAAAATAAAACAATATAAAACCTAGCAGTGTAAATTAGTGTATTTGGATCATCCTAATTTAAAGGTAGCTTGTCTACCATGTTCCAAGTGAGGCTAACTGGCCAAGCTCAATTGGTGCCACCAAATTTTAGCTCACAGAATGTGCTGTAGTAGATGGCTGGAAAAATAGTGAGAAAAAAGGTTAGCTGTGAATAAGAAGCCTGTCAAGATTAAAAAAACAAAAAACAAAAAACTTCAAGAGCCAATTTAAAAAGCTATTCAGGAATCACAGAAAAGGGAAGACACACTGGTCCTTTTGGAATCTCGAGAGCCATCATTGAGGGGCTGCAATTTGGGCAACTGAACTTTTCCAGAAGATTTCTTCACTCTGATATTTAAATGGGGCAGAATGTAATTAGTGCTGCTTATTCACAAGGCTGTGTTGGAGGAAATGTTAATGTATTTATTTTCTACAGGTAGTGGTTTTTAAATATCACATTACCAAGGACAAAGAAAAATGGAAAGAGAAAAAAAATCACTCATATTTTCACCCCTTACCAGTGATAACTCTTACTATTTTGCCTTTTGGAAATTAAAATAAATGAGTCTTTAATGTATCTTGCTCTAATACAATTTTGGTAATTAGCATC
>NW_016814117.1:969479-1013262 GCF_001698545.2 Rhinopithecus bieti
TTTTTTTTTTTTTTTTTTTGAGATGGAGTCTTGCTCTGTCACCCAGGCTGGAGTACAGTGGCATGATCTCGGCTCACCGCAACCTCTGCCGCCCAGGTTCAAGTGATTCTTCTGCTCGGCCTCCCAAGTAGCTGGGATTACAGGCGCCTGCCACCGTGCCTGGCTAATTTTTGCAGTTGTAGTTGAGATAGGGTTTCACCATCTTGGCCAGGCTGGTCTCAAACTCCTGACCTCATGATCCACCTGCCTCGGCCTCCTAAAGTGCTGGGATTACAGGTGTGAGCCACTGCACCCGGCCAGATTTGAGTAATTTATAATGTCCTTTATATTATGAAGGCTAAGGCTACTTTATATCCAAATGCGCTAGTTTACTTCTCTTAGTCAAACATATAAACCCACCTGCAAGCTCAGCAGAGAGGACAAGGAGCAATTGTACACTTTTCTCACCTCCATATGACATCACCCATGACACGGTAGTGGCAAATGGCTGAAGGATGTCACACACTGCCCTGCTGGCTTGTGCTAATCTCTCTTCTCATGAAGCAGAGACATTCAGTCTATGGTGTCACATGGATGCCAACATTAAGGTTGGAGCAAACAAGGTCAGAGTCTTTATTAAAGTTCAAGAAGACACTAGGATTTTAATTGTTAAAAGTCATATTTTTTTTTTTTTTTTTTTTTTTTTTTGAGACGGAGTCTGGCTCTGTCGTCCAGGCCGGAGTGCAATGGCCGGATCTCAGCTCACTCCAAGCTCTGCCTCCCGGGCTTATGCCATTCTCATGCCTCAGCCTCCCGAGTGGCTGGGACTACAGGGGCCTGCCACCTCGCCCGGCTAGTTTTTTGTATTTTTTAGTAGAGACGGGGTTTCACCATGTTAGCCAGGATGGTCTCGATCTCCTGACCTCGTGATCCGCCCGTCTCGGCCTCCCAAAGTGCTGGGATTACAGGCTTGAGCCACCGCGCCCGGCCCATATGTTTACCTTTTAGCACAGAAAAGTTGGCTTTTAGGCCTGGCTCTATATTCAGTAGGGATTGGATTAATGAGGCCATAGGATACCCTGACTTCACACATTCACACTCAGATCCCATGAAGGAACCTGGAAATTGTGTATGTGATATGACGGTCTCTTTGGAAGAAGACTTTTCTTCACACCCATCACTTTAGTTCAGGCCTTTATTGTCATAACCTTCCAACTCTCTTGCTTCAGTCTGACTCCCTGACCACTATACTCATCATCGCTAGAACACAGAGCTGGTGGTATTTTTCCCTGGCCACACACCTTTCATGAGGGTTACATTGACAACAGAGCAGAGTCCAAATCCCTTATTCCTGCCTTCAAGAGCTTTCTTTCACTCTCTAGCTCCAACCCCTTTTTCCACCTCATTTCTTCCCATTCCCTGGCCAGCCCCCTTGTGTTCCAATCTCTCCAGACAACCTTGCCATTCCCTAAGCCAGCTCTGTTTTTCTCTTCTTTTGCTCTTGTGCATGCTTTCTTCCCTTCTATGAAATTCCCTTTCCTGGGAGAAAGCAGATTGCACTCTCCTTTAAGGACCAGCATAAAGATAGCATCTGAATCTTCTTTGACCATTCCTGCATTGAGCAGAATGAAGAGGTTTTTCAACTCTGCTCTGTTGTGATTTGTTCATAGCACTGTCCACCTTGTTGTGCAGTTCTTTGTATTCACATCCCCCATTGCTGGTCAACTGGAGCTCCTTAGGAGCAAGGGTGTGTCTATTACATGTTTGTATCCACAGAACTAGCAGTACCAGACACATAGTAGGTGCTTGTTTAATACTTTGAAATAAACTCATTCATTTATAAATGAATATGGTCACTGTTAAATTAATAAAAAAGTAAATAATAGTTGCTTCACAATATTTGTTATTTATTTATTCGACCACCCTTTACTGAGTTCCTACTACACACAAGACACTGTTATGGGCATTGGTATCAAAAATGAATAAGACATTGTCCCTGACTTGAAGTGACCCACTACCTTGTGAGGGAGATAGCTATATAGTATGGAAATATTCATCAATTTATTTTACAAAATAGAAAAACATTCTTACATTTGGATTTCTTTCTGCATGAAATTAAGGTGGAGAGTGGTATTTTAAAAGCAAAAGTAGAAAAACATATAAAGTATATGTAATTTCTGGTTGGTACTATTCAGAAAAGATAGGTTTAAGAATAAGTCATCTTTCCTCTACTGCAAGGGTATAAATCCTGGGTGTTTCTGATAAATGTGTTAGAATTTAGATTTTATTTTTCCACCAGAGACAGCCACCCCCACAGTAGACTGCACTGCCAGGGAAAAGAACAGTGAGCTAGGAATACACACAAACACAGAGAAGCTGCTCCCTTTGCTGCCAGAACCCTGCTGAGATTCTCTGCTATTCCAGGAATCCATAGTACCAGCAGCAAAGCAATGGTATCTCCATAAACATCCTTGGCCTTCTGATAAAGTGACAAGATAAAGAAGAGTTTGACAAGATAACCAGGAGAGAGTTTTGTATCAGTCTTTGATTTCAGCATAAACCTCTCTCATAGGCTTGGAGTGAGTGCTTGCTAGAGCTTTCCTCTAGTTTGGCCAAGTGAGACAAGGAGTCCCAGTTATTAATGAACTCTGACATGTAAAGAGAAAACCTGAGGTAGTCAACTGACATTTTATAAAGGTCAGAGGTTACTGTAAAAGAATGTTTGCAGAGACAACAATCATTCTTCTATTATACAAGGAGGAAAATCCAGATGCAAAGAATGGTAAGACTAGAGGAGACATCAAGAGGTCAGGTAGTTCAGCCCTTGCCTCCAAGCAGGAGGACATTCAATCATCCAAAAAAAAAAAAAAAAAAAAAAAAAAAAAAAAAAAAGGAAAGAAAACAGCCAAGAGGAAATAAAATGAACTCAATAAACTGGATCCTATTTTGGAAATCAAATGTTTTTCTAGCAAATGGCATCAGTTAACACTTGCATTCTGTAGAGCTGATGCTCTAAAATAGCATGGAACCCTGGAGACATTTTAGAATTTTTAAAATCTGTATTATTAGTTTTCTTTACTCATTTCTTGAGGGCGAGTTATTTTTAAGATTATGAAAGATAATACAGCATTGAATTTAATGAATAATGATGTATCCTGTAAGATGGGTGGCCTTTAAGATATCATGGAAACAAATGTCAGCCCTACGATAGGAGAAGGTGATATGGGAGTGAGTATTGACTCCAGTTATAGAAATGCAAAACTACCAGACACATGATATAGTGGAGAATCAGAGGCATTTGTTATGAATATTTTTAGCAAAGCAATGATGAGCTATTCAAAGCATAAAAAATAGTATTTATCAATTTATTGGTCCTTCTATGATATCATTTGAACCATTTAAATTAATGTATTATCTCTCTTCTCTTTCCTCTCAGCTTTCCAGAAGTTCAGTACAACTTCTGGAAACAAATCTGATACCTTTTGCTATCATTTACGAGAGAAGAGTAATAGGCAGGTTGAAAAATTAGTCTGTTCATCTATGACATACAAGTCTTTAGAAGTTGACCTGGGTAATGGCAGTAAAGACAAGTTTTGGCTTGATAATTAAAGGCTATGACTTACACTAAGAGTTACACAAGCTAGGTATTATGTCTGAGATGAGACAGCTTTTTGGAATGGATACAGGACAAAGGCCCCAAGAAACATGCTCAGAATGGGCATTGCACGAAGGTGGCTATCCTCCTTTTTATGAAAGATCTTTGAACTATTTGAAATTGTGGTGGACAGAATAATGGCCCTGAAAGATGCTGACATTCGAATCCCCAGAACCTGTGGGACTACCAAACTATTTTCCTGTGGCTGCATTATTTTTAATTCCCACCAGCAATGTATGAGGGTTACCTAACATATTACCTAACATGGCAACAGAAACTTCAGAGATGTGAATAAAGGTATAGACTAAGAGATGGGAGATTTCCTGGATCATCCAGGTAGACTCAATGTAATCACATACATTTTTGAATGCAGAGAATCTTTCCTGGCTGGGATTGGAGAAAGGAATGGCGATGACACGAGCAAGGTCAGAGAGAGTGTGCACTTTGAAGATGGAAGAAGTGGGCCATGAGCCAAAGAGTGCAAGTGGTCTTTCTAAAGCTGAAAAAGTCAGAGAAACAGATTTGATCTTAGAGCCACCAAAAAAGGACCTGAGCCCTGCTGACAATTGCTTTTCATGCAGTAAGAGCTGAGCCATGTAGAACTTCTGACCTAGGGAACTATAAGATAATAAAGTTGTGTTGTTTTAAGCCACTAAGTTTGTAGTAAACTGTTATGGAAGCAATAGAGAACATACAACAATGCATTGTGATAATAATTAAAAATCCCTGACCAGGCATCTTGAGTCTAACTTACAGAACAAGGATGCAATGAACAGCTGGCTGTGGCTCTTCATGGTAGTGATCTATTGGTAGGCAACCCCCATTCAGTAGTGGGCCTTATTAGAAGGGAATTAATCATTCTTTTGGAATAAGGAGAAAATAAAATCTTCAGCCTCTGCCTGGAAAATCTTGAAAAGATCACACAAATTCTCATGGTGGAAGTTGATTCTCACTGTTTCAGTTAATTGCTGAGAATTAACCTTTACTTATCACTTTATGAAATATTTCAGTTAATCTTGACACCAATCCTGATTTGTATTCTCCCATTTTACATAAGAAAACTGCAGGCAAGAAGTTAAGGCAACTACAGGTAAGAAGTTAAGAAACATTTTTACAACTCCAAACAGAAACTCTGTAACCATTTAGCAGTTATTCCCCATTCCACCTTTCCTTCAGTCCATGGTAACCTCTAATCTACTTTTTGCCTCTACGAATTTCTTTATTTTAGCTATTTCATATAAGCGGAGTTATACAATGTTTGTTCTTTTATGTTTGGCTTGTTTACTTGGCGTGTTTTCAAGGTTAATCCATGTTGTAGCTAGTATGTGCCAGAACTTCATTCCTTTTTATGGCTGTGTTATAATATTCCTTTGTATGCACATACCATATTTTGTTTATCCATTTATCTATTGATGGACATGTAGGGTTTTTTCCTCCTTTTGGCTATTGTGGATAATGCTGTTTTCAATTCTTTGGCTATTTTGGAGTTGAATTGCCAAGTCATATGGTAGTGTTTACATTTTGAGGGACTACCAAACTATTTTCCTGTGGCTGCATTATTTTTAATTCCCATCAGCAATGTATGAGGGTTCCACTTTCTCCACATCCTTCCCAACACCATCGTACTAGTTGTTAATATCTAAAGGTATCTTATTGTGGTTTTGTGTAAATGAACTTATACATTTACAGCAGTTGCTGAGAATGTCGGTTACAATGAATAGAACCATTCACGTCATCTTTCTATAACATTGAAGTTGGATCCTTTCTGTCTTTTAATTTTCCCTAGTTTTGTGCATGTAAAATCACTTTTGGATGTTTACTACCACTCCCTTGTTTCCCCCAGTCACTAGTGTTCTAGCTCTTGTCCTAGCTTAGAGAGCCAGGTCATCTAGGAAGAGACTCAGGAACAGGGAAGAAACTATAGATGGAGCAATTTTGTGCAATAGGGAAATGCATGTGGTATATAAAAGAAGGCAAGATAGTAGTGTACATAAGGAGTTATATGGCTATAAAGGAATATAAAAATTTATGTAGAGGAAAGAAAACATGGGTGTATGGATGGAAAAGCAATGGAGGAAATGATAGCAGCAAAGCAGGTACACTCTGAATATCAGCCAAGACTGGAGGAGCCATCCTTCAGAGTCGTCATGTCTCTGACTTGTGGCTTCATTGTAGAGAGAAAATAGATATGGATTCCCTAAACCCCATTTAACGTAGGGTGATCATGCCCCCTCTTTTTTTCTCTCGGGCAGAGAGGTAGCTCCTGCAACCCTGATAAGTTTGGGAAATCCACTTCCCCAACCCACCTTGAACTGCCACAGTAGATCAGACATAATTACACAGTACATTGGCCCAGTGGATCTGGTAAAAATAGTCTGTGAGATTTAGGAAACCTGAAGTTCCACTCAAAAGGAAAAAAATAGTGTTTCTCTCTCCCCTCCCCCCACAAGGAGATGCTCTTTATTAAAATCTTAGATTCTATATTTGATTGGTTATCCCTGAGCAAATGTGACCTCATGATGGGAGAGCATACTTCACTGTCTCTATGACACAAGATTTAACCTTCAAAAAAAATTATGCACCAGAAGCTTGACAATATGCATGCCATTTCACCTTCTGTAATTTATATCAAGAAAAAAAATCAAAGCAATGTGCCAATATTTATGTGAATATTATGCAAGATGATTGCTACAAAGTTGTCTATCAAGAAAAATTGACAACCACCTAAATGTCCAACAGAAAGAGTTTGTTAAATAAATTATGGCTTACCCATTTACTAGAATACTATTTTGTCATTAAATTGTAAGTTGTCATTGTAAGTGTAAATTGTCATTACATTGGGGAAATTATTAATTCACATGAAAGAACATTCACAAATTATTGACAAAAGAAGTGAATTATGGAAGAATTAGGTCTCAATTTGTAATTATCTATATATTTTTATGAATCTGTATAGCTCTCTATATATTTATCTTTATCTATATATCTACCTCTGTATCTTCAACCATCTCTCTATCTCTATCTATATATCCATACATGTATTTCTGGAAGATTATATATCAATATCTCAATAGTAGTCTTTGGACAGAAGGATTATGGGTGATTTATGTTCATTCTTAAGCATTATTTGTATTTTCTAATTTTCATTCAATGAACTCACATTCTTCACCTACACGTCCTGGAAAATATCAGATGGTGGCAACTTCACAATTCTGGTAATAAAGAGGGCTTCTTCCCCTGCACAAACGCATGATCATACCCCTATATCTTCCCATATTTAGAACAGTAACATGACATTCTGGGTGTCCTTTTAAAAAAAAGTATTCTAAATTCTCCTTAGAGAAGACCAGCAAGATAAAATTCTACGAGGCAGCAAATGCTGATGTGGAGACTAGAGATGAAGATGGTTCAGCAATGACGCATCTTACTGGTTTGGTCACAGAAAAGAGTGTGTTGCCAGTTCCCGCTGTCGGGATGCCTTTTGTGTTCTGCGTCTTTTTTTTAGCTCAGGGATTATCAGGGCAATGTTTCCATGCCAGAGCATTCAATGCAACAGGGCCCACCTAAATTCAGAGCTCAGTGTGATTACTACCAGCTTTTAACAACTTTGCTAGTTAAAAATTTATCTCTTGCCAACAGAATTTCTTCTTATGGATGACTTATTCATTCAGGAAGTAAGCAAATAATGCTATGGTGACTTCAATGCCCTACAAAGGCATTTACGCAGAGTTAATTTGAGTAGGGTATAATCTTTCAGTTGCTTTGTCAATAAAACATCCAAATTTTCTTTTCCACACTGACACTTTACATACTTGGCTTCCATAGTCTATAGGCATCATGGGGACTCACAGGACCGGATGATCTAACACCAGTTATGCTGTCAATAATGCTCTGTGGTGAGGATGGAACTCAATATTCCTTAGTTAATCTATACATTCATTTTTAAGTATAAATAAAATAGTAATACTGTATTTTCAAATTGTTATACTACAGAGTGAGATACAGATTTTTAAAAATTAACTAATTTCTTTTAGAGATGGGGTCTTGCTATGTCGCCCATGCTAGACTGCAGGAGCTATTCACAGGCATGTTCATGCCTCAGTACATCCTCAGGAGGATCCTGAGACCAAGTGATCCTCCTGCCTTAGCCTTCTGAGTAGCTGGGACTACAGCCGCACACCACCATGCCTGGATCAAAAGTTAATTTTTGAAGTTACTTCTGAAACATCGTGCCATGATAGGCAAGGTTGAGCAATTGTTCCGTCCCTAAGTCTGTTTCTCTGGAGACTCCCACTAACAAGGTCCTGAAACAAATTAGAACAGATCTAAAAAACATCAGGTCACAGATCGAGAAAGATGTTTAAAAATTGAAACCATAGCCAGGCGCGGTGGCTCACTTCTGTAATCCTAGCACCTTGGGAGGCTGAGGCAGGCAGATCACCTGAGGTCAGGAGTTCGAAACCAGCCTGAGAAACATGGTCAAACCCCATCTCTACTGAAAATACAAAAAATTAGCTGGGCATGGTGGTGGGCACCTGTAATCCCAAACTTGGGAGACTGAGGCAGGAGAATTGCTTGAACCCAGGAGGCGTTGCAGTGAGCAGAGATCGCGCCATTGCACTCCATCCTGGGCAACAAGAGTGAAACTCTGTCTCACAATAAATAAATACAAGTGAAAAATTGAAACCATGCACAAAGAATTGGGTTATTTACTCAGTCAGGTTAAGAGTATGCAAGAATATCTTCAACCCAGTAAATAGAAAATCAATTGAATTACTTTTTTCAGGTAGAGGGATCTGGGAAATCCCTTAGCAATATCTTTTAAGTGGGTTCTTGAAGTTTTCTATACCCTAGTTCTCATCTAAACTTGAAACAACTTTCTCATTTTCTCTTAAAAGTGTATCTTCTAAAAGACAATATATTTTTTTCTTTTCTTTCTGTCTTTCTTTCTGTCTTTCTTTCTTTCTTTCTTTCTTTCTTTCTTTCTTTCTTTTTTTCTAAGATGGAGTCTCACTCTGTTGCCCAGGCTGGAGTACAGTGACATGATTTTGGTTCACTGCAACCTCTGCCTCCCAGGTTCAAGCGATTCTCCTGCCTCAGCCTACTGAGTAGCTAGTACTACAGGTGCTCGCCACCACACCTGGCTAATTTTTGTATTTTTAGTAGAGACAAGGTTTCACCATGTTGGCCAGGCTGGTCTCGAACTGACCTCAAGTGATCCACCTGCCTTGGCCTCCCAAAGTGCTGGGATTACAGGCATGAGCTACTGTGCCTGGCCAGACAATATTTCTATTTAATAGATTCAACAAACATTTGCTGGATGTGAACTCTGCATCTGGTCTTTTATATGTGGTCCCTCAAAATATTCTTTAAGAAACAATGTTGCTCCAGAATAGCCTCAAAAAGTGTCACCAATTTGCATGTAGGAAAAGGATGTTCAGAATACACTAACCTTTAAAACTGGTCAGCCTTTGCACTAACCAGTTTTTCCTCCTCTCATCTTGTCCAATTCTTATCTATCCTCTTCTTTGCTGGTCATGTTACTTTAAGTAGACTTGTTCCATACATAAAGGTTAGAAAATTGAAGATTTTGTAAGTTAATAATAGTAAAAAATCCAGTGCATTGTCTATGTAAGCCTTGCATTCTCATTTTATAATTCTGGTTGACATTGTTTGTATTATTTCCATAAGTCTGCTTCTTTTTCCTTTCCCTAAGAACAACAAAATATCACTCAGAACAGAAACAAAACAAGCTTACCTTATCGACAAATGAATTGTCTGTATGAGTGAACAAATGTTTATTGAGTAGCTACTATATGTAAAGCAGTTAGAATATGATAATACAATGATGAAGTCCCTGACCTCATGGGAATCTCGAACATCAATTAGTAATTATTAGTGCGATACATGCTGGGAAGCAGAGTAACATAGGAACATCTATTGCTTTCCTTTTTTCTTTTTTTTTTTAATAGCTCACCCTAAAAGTTAATGTTTCTATTTGTGCTTCTGTGCATCAAATGAATTATTAAGAAATATATAATGAATTCATATACAGAATACAAAGTATGTTCAGAGAATAAAAAAGCAACAGCTCGAGGCAGAAAGAATATATTACATTTCAGGAACTGTGATCTTGGAATCTCTCTGTCCATATTATCTATTCTTCTTTCAATGCTAGCAGCCCGTTGACTGTTTAATTTTTTTCTTTTCCTTTTTTTTTTTTTTTGAAACGAAGTTTGGCTCTTGTTGCCCAGGCTGGAGTGTAATGGTGTGATCTCAGCTCACTGCAACCTCTGCCTCCCAAGGTCAAGTGATTCTGCTACCTCAGCCTGCTGAGTAGCTGGAATTACTGGCGCCCACCAGCATGCTGGGCTAATTTTGTATTTTAGTAGACACGGGGTTTCACCATGTTGGCCAGGCTAGTCTCGAACTCCTGACCTCAGGTGATCTGCCCGCCTCGGCCTTCCAAAGTGCTGGGATTACAGGCGTGAGCCACCACACCTGGCCTTGTTTCATTTTTTTGTGTTAATTATCTCTGTATGGATTTAGCAGAGATCTATGGCATTTCTAGTATGACACTGCCATCTTGACCAAATCTACTTATAAGTACTGTTCTTGCTTCAGCAGAGCAAGAGATTTGCCATCTTTCTTTACATGCTGATTCCTTCATTACCATTTAATCTACTTCTTAGTATGTTTTTCTGACTACACTGTCGAGTTTAACCTGCCTAGGTAAACACAGAATTACACAACATCCTGAGGTTTGTAAACTTAAATGTCTCTCATTTCTGGCTTTGTTAACCGGTGTGACTTATGAAACTGTGCTTGTTAATTTTGTTTTATTAGATTACACAGTTCTTGAGGGTAGAGGTCATCTCATGAAACGTTTATAAACTTGATAACATAAAATACAGTGGAAATACCTTGAAGTCCTATTAAGTCATTTAGTAATATTTTGTTGTGGGAAGAAAGAAGTATTATTGTTTCTGCTCCAAAAATGACCAGATAGAAGTGATTTAATTTCATTTTTTAAAGTCAGGCAGATATCTGTAATTCTCCTGTACTTTATGTACCATGGAATAAATATGAGTGCTTATAAAACGCTGCAATATCGGAGGTCACTTAGGAGCATATTGTATTTCTAATGGCTAGTGACATACATATTTATACTCATTGCTTTTAGACATACAAAGCAATCAAGTATATACTCTTTATTCACTTATTGCTTATCTACAGCTTTGCTGCTTAGATGCCAAACACATTTTTCTTCAGAATTTTAGGACATTATGACGACTTAGGAAAAATTAAACATAATTTGGCTCTAAGAAAGAGTACTATGTTTTAATAATTTATTTATTTTTGAGACTGAGTCTCGCTCTTTCGCTCAGGCTGGAGTGCAGTGGCCCGATCTTTGCTTACTGCAACCTCTGCCTCCCAGGTTCAAGCAATTCTCTTGCCTCAGCCTCCTGAGTGGCTGGGACTACCGGCACGTGCCACCATGTCCAGCTAATTTTTGTAATTTTAGTAGAGACGGGGTTTCACCATGTTGCCAGGCTGATCTTGACCTCTTGATCTCAAGTGATCCATGGACCTTGGCCTCCCAAAGTGCTGGATTACAGGCATGAGCCACTGTGCCCATTTTAATAATTTATATATACATACATATCTTTAAAGTGTATCTTGAAAGAAAGTTTATTTGGCAGTTAAGGGTTCAAACACCACCTCCACAAATACTGGAATTCCCATCCTGGCTTTGCTACTCTCCAGCTATGTGGCCTTCTACAGAAGCAGCTACTAGAGCTCTCTGAACCTCAATTTTCTCATCTGTAAAATAAGGATAATAATTGTACCTAATTCACAGGGTTGATGTGATGATGAAATAAGATATGATTTCTAGGTAAGCCTAAACAAATATTGCTTGATTTCATTTAGGTATTTATTTAGCAAATACTACCCAATGTGCAGTCACAGTTCTAAGTCTTGGTAAATATTAATTAACTAATTTTTTTCATTTAATACTTCAATCTTCATAACCTTGTAAGGTAGGCAATTTTATTACATCTATTTTATAGATGAGGAAACCAAGGGGCTGAGAGGTTAAGATAACTATTCGAAGTCAAAAGATAATACCAGAGCCAGGCTAGCAACCTGGGCCATTAGGCTCAATAATTCATACTCATTTTTTTGTTTTGTTTTGTTTTGAAATGGAGGTTCACTGTTGTTTTCCAGGCTGGAGTGCAATGGCACGATCTCAGCTCACTGCAACCTCTGCCTCCTGGGTTCAAGTGATTCTCCTGCCTCAGCCTCCCGAGTAGCTAGGATTACAGGCAGGCATCACCACGCCCGGCTAATTTTGTATTTTTAGTAGCGGCGGGGTTTCTCCATTTTGGTCAGGCTGGTCTTGAACTCCTGACCTCAGATAATCCGCCTGTCTCGGCCTCCCAAAGTGCTGGGATTACAGGCGTGAGCCCCCGCGCCCAACCAATAATTCATACTTTTAAACAATGCTGCCTTGTTTTATTTATATTTATATATTAATTCAACCAAGGTACTTAACTCCTACCACATGTCAGGAAATGTCCTAGACACTTGGATTATAAAGATAAAGACGTCTCCAACCTTGACAAGATCATGGTTTAGTGGTAAAAAAAAATTCGTGAACAAATAACTATAATATAATGTAGAAGACATGTGCAGTGGGCTATGTAAGCACAGTGGAGAGAAAGTTTAATGGAAGTTCTAACCTCCACATTTAAGGGGCTGTGGGAGAGGTACACATGGTTACACACATGGCATATGCCTAATAATTTGAACATTATAAATCAACTTTTATACAGCTACTTTTATAATGACAAAATTAAAAGTACATGTAAAGTTACGATTTTTTGTGACCAAAAGTCAGTACAATATCAAATACAACTGATTTAAATATTCATGGATAAATCTGTGTATTCAATTGAATATTTGGTAATGTTTAGATGAGTAATAAAATAAAATAATTCATAAATAAAATGTATTTATTCCACAAATATATTTTTCTGGCCTTAATTTTAGCAAAATAGTGAATTATAATTTTATGATCAAGACTTTTACATAATTTGTATACTATTGACAGTAATAATGTAAATATCTAAAAATATACTTGTGCTCATAATGCATATAATGTTAACATTTTAAAATCAACTTGTGCCAGATGTGGTGGCTCACGCCTATAATTCCAGCACTTTGGAAGGCCGAGGAGGGTGGATCACTTGAGGTCAGGAGTTTGAGACCAGCCTGGCCCACATAGTGAAACCCTGTTTCTACTAAAAATACAAAAATTAGCTGGGTGTAGTGGCACATGCCTGTTATCCCAGCTACTTAGAAGGCTGAGGCACGAGAATTGCTTGAACGTGGGAGACAGTGGTTGCAGTGAGCCAAGATCATGCCAGTGGACTCCAGCCTGGGCAACAGAGAGACTTTGTCTCAATAAATAAATAAATAAATAAAGTAAAACAATACACAAAATTAAAAATTTGTAATTTTCATATTTTTTAAAATGTATTTTATATCATCTATTAAAATAAAATGTATGATATAAAATCAAAGTATTAAACAAGACATTTTGAAAATTAGTTAAGGCTGAAATTTGTAATTCAATTTTTTGAAAATTTAATTACATTGTATTTTATAAAAGAAAACAATTCCCAATTCTAGCAATCAGTGTCCATCTAGTTGCCAATTGGATTGATGTGTCACACATGTTACATCTAGACCAACTTACATGCACATTTAAGAGTAATATGAATTGCTTAAAATTTCAAAATGTTCCTCAGCTGCCATGTGCAACTGCTATGAATACTCATTCATTTGTGAGTATCTCTAGAACCATAAATTTGAGCACACAGACAAGAAAATGTGTACTTGGCTCTGTCTTCTGAGAACTGGGAATAACAGTTTATTTTGTAAGAATCTACTGCATATATGTTGTTTGAAGAGAATGACTACTGTGGCCTCTCTTGTCTAAGTGCTATTGCTGCTCAAATTCTCCCCATGCTCTGCAGCAGTCTCCATCTCCAGCATTGGCAGTGGCACAACTCACAAAACCTTGCCTCGTTCAGACACAGTGGCCTTTTGTTTCAAGGACATAGGACTAAAGACTTGGAGAGGTATTTCCTTGGGCCCTCAATCATTTTAGTTATGACAACAGATATTTAGGGCTATGGGTTCTGCTGTGCCAGTCTGAGCATCAGATACAAAAAGACAGTTATGTGTATATGTTTCTCAAGAAATTTATTTTTGTTTGTTTATGATGTGTGAGGTCCTCTAAAGTACAGGGTTTAGCCCAGGTCTCCTTCTAGTTTAGGTCTAAGGGTCTGTGTGACTATTTCTTATGGGACCAAAGAATTTTTTAGAATGACACAGATATTTGTTTGCATCTTGAAGAAGATATAGCACCATGAAACATGCTACTGACTGTGGAAAGGCACTGAGGAATATAATAGTGTAACCTGTTAAGGGAACTGAAGACACGTCTGTATGGCTGGAGCACAGGTTGCTTGAGGGGAGTAGTGGGAGGTGAAGCAGGAAAGATAAGTTAGGACACATCCCAGAGATCTCAAGAGCCATTTTAAGGAACTCGGAGTTTATCCTAAATCAAAAGAGGAACGTAAAGGGTTTTATACAGGGAAATAGTTGATTATATTGAATCCTGGATGGGGGAGTATAATTAAGAGAAGGGCAACCATAGAGGCAGAGGCACCAGTTAGGGTGGTGATTAGCCCTGCAAGAAGCAAGGATGACTTTAATAATGATGTGTTAGTGGACTTGGAAATGATGAGGGAAGTTAAGAGGGATCCGGGATAAGTTGAGAGACTGGGTGTCTGTGTCGGGGTGGCACATTTTAGTTGTTTAATAAATGTTGTTTGGGTAAAGTTTGCTCCTGTTTCCAGTGCCTCCAGCATTTTAACTACACTATCACATACCCTTGTTTAACTGTGGTTGATTTGCATACATTGTTTCAATACTTCGAATTGCAAAGTGGGTACATTCTTACCAAGAAAAGATTCACTCCAACAGAGTGGTGCCACTAAGTTCTCAGTGAAGCTGGTCTGTTACTGTTACACAGCTGTGTTCATTCCTATTATTAGGTCCTTGGGTCCAAGTTCATCTCATGGGTCCATCAGGTCATAGATAACTGTGATATAATGTACAATGCGCATCAACAAGTTTTCTGTACACAGGAAAAAACCTGCCATTCAGTTACCTTTCGTAAGACTCTGTCCACATTGCCCAGTGGGAAACATTTGGAATCCTTTTCAAATTTTCCAAATAGACTATAACTTCACAGAATGCTTCCTTTGTTCTTTAAAGTGTTAAATCATTTATTTTTAAATCAGGTTTAACCTAACGCAACTTTAGTTTTGGTTTGCTTTATTTGATTTCAACTAACCTTTCAAAACAGGTCGGGAGCAGATTTATAATAATGTAGCTTGAACTTGGCTTGGAAATTTGATAACGGCAGGCAAAGGGGACTATGTTGTTCTTGTATCTCTTTTTAAAAGCCCTCCTTATTTACGCCTTTTCATAGTTGGGTCAACTACACTGCTTGATGCAAACTCAATCCAAAATATAACCTGAGCTTAAACAAAGGAAGGGATATGAGAAGCCCACCCTAACAACTAGGAACTCCACACCTAGCCAACCCTGCTACTGCTATTGACCATGTGATCTGGTTCTAATAACTGCTTCTGTCCAATTCTGTGTATCTGAGTCCAGGCACTGTTAATCAAGGTTGTCTAAAATACGGACAATAATACACTTTCACTCATTTTTTTTTAATACAGAAATTGAAGTCTGGTTCCTCAATCTCAACTTTGGGACTGGGGCTCTTAATTGTGTGTCTACATTCTGGATTATCCAGCTGGTCCTGGCTTTTTTTCCAGGGCACACCATTATTTTGTATCTAAAGTTTTAGTATGGACTTACTATTTTTTGTCAGTTGCATTATCTTTTACGTATTTTAGTTTGTACAACAAGATGGCTTTTATTTAATGATACCTATTCTTCTCAAGTTAGGCCTATTCATCTTGCATATTCCTCATCCCAGGAGAAACGGCCAACAACAGGTTTCAAACCCTTCTATAGCATTCCAATTTGTTGAGCAGATTAATTGTATCCTGGAAGAGAGGCAAATTTGTAGCTCATACACCAGTAGAAAAACCTTGCTGGATAACTAGCAATAGGAAGTCAAAGTTAAATCATTATTCCTCTGCCTTCCTAGCATGTGGTTGTGTACATATTATAGTATGCATTTAATTCCAATTGGTCTTACAGTTAAGTCTCCTCAGTAGGATTGTAAGGTCCTTTTGACGGGGTCTATTCTTATTCATTGCTGTATGCCTTGCAGCATGAGGGTAGTGCTTTCCAGGTGGTAAATGCATAGTAAATGGTTGAAAAACTAAAGACATATAATAAAATTAGAATGTATAAGATTCTCATTAATAGGATCAGTGTCTTATTCATTTACCTTCTTTATACTAATGTAATATTTTCCACATAGTGAAATACCTAGTAAATGTTTGAATAGTAAAGACAGAATTAGAGTATCACTTTTTGAATGTATATTTACTCTCTAATTTTTTTGCTGCATAGAAATCAGCTGTCATATTGGCTTTTTGTGCTTGATTTTCATACAACATATTATTCTTTTTTTTTTTTTTTGAGATGGAGTGTCACTCTGTCACCTGGGCTGGAGTGCAGTGGTGCGGTCTCGGGTCACTGCAACCTCCCCCTTCTGGGTTCAAGCGATTCTCCTGCCTAAGCCTCCCGAGTAGCTGGGATTACAGGCGCCCCCCATCATGCCTGGCTTATTTTTTGTAGTAGAGACAGCATTTCACCATATTGGCCAGGCTGGTCTTGAACTCCTTATCTTGTGATCCACCCACCTTGGCCTCCCAAAGTGCTGAGATTACAGGCGTGAGCCACCACGCCCAGCCCGTATTATTCTTTTTTATGGTGAGAACAGCTGCACCTCTGTTCAAGTCAAATACATTGAGTGCCCACTGTATGCTTTAACTTCTCAAGTTCTTCAAGAGACACAAACATGAGTGATTAGATGAATCACTGCCTTCCTTATTTTTTTCCTCTCACCTGCTCTTTTTGCATTCTGTTGTCTAAAAGAAGAGATATAGCTATTTAGGAAGTAGTGGCAGGAGGATCTCTTGAACCCAGGTTTGAGGCTGCAGTTTGAGGCCCTATCTTCTCTAAAAGAAGATAGAGTCTTTTTATATGTTTATCATATGCCTTATCAAGCTAGATCAACTACACTGCTTGAAGCAAATTCAATCCTGCTGGTCTCCAAAACAAGAAAAAAAGAAGAGAGAAATCAAGTGCATGCGTACTATGAAACATGACAAAGGGGAAGAGCTTGGGGAGATGCTCATCTAATGTCCTGGGGGGAGCGCTACGCTGGGTAAGGCTTGTATCCAGCTGTGGGAACTTTCTAGAGGGGTGGCATTTGAAATCAACATGAAAGTATGGCCAGGATTTTGACTGAAGAAGTAGGAGACCATTGGAGAAGAGAAGAACAAGAGTAGAGACAGAGAAGCAAGATATGTCTAGAGAATGTCAAATGGGTTTGTGAGGCTTAATGTACAAATAGCAAACAAGTGGGAGGTAAGTCTTACAAGGACAAGGTAGATGGAAGACACATTGTGAACTTTAGGGAACCTGTACTTAACTTGGGAAGACAGTGGGGAGTCATAACCATGAGTGCGTGAGTGCATGAGAGTGTGTGTGTGTGTGTGTGTGTGTGTAAGGAGACAGAGAGAAAGATAGGAGTAGAGGGAGGGCTCCCAACCATAGCAGGTTATTATAATCACTTGAGGATCTTTGAGAAAGATACTGAATCAGCCTAGATCTCTAGAGTGAGAATATTAAGGTGACTTGGGAAACTGTACTTACCAAAACCCCCAAAACTCCTCAGGTAATTTTTATTTCCCAGGTTTGGGAGTCACTTGTGGATTATAGATTACTGGCCAGGAAATTCTGTTCACTAATTTATCAAAAGTCTATTGAAGTCAGCCTTGCAGTGGATCATGCCTATAATCCCAGCATTTTGGGAGGCCGAGGCAGTTGGATCACCTGAGGTCAGGAGTTCGAGACTAGCCTGGCCAACATGGAGAAATCCTGTCTCTACTAAAAATACAAAAATTAGTTGGGCATGGTGGTGGGCACTTGTAATCTCAGCTACTCTGGAGGCTGAAGCAGGAGAATGGCTTGAACCTGAGAGGTGGAGGTTGTCCTGAGCTGAGATTGCACCACTACACTCTAGCCTGGTGACAGGGCGAGGCTTTGTCTCAAAAATTAAAAATAAAAATTAAAAGAAAGTCTATTGAACACCTACAATGTATCAGACACTGTGTGAATTTGCTGGAAATATGGAAAGGAAGACAACAGACACTATCACTGATCTCATAGAGTTTACAGCCTACCAGGATTAACCAACACCAAATGAGTAATTACACAAATTATAACTATACTAAGTAATGTTCAGGAGAAGCACGGGGTGCTGTGAGAAAACGTAATGATGAGCCTGACAACTCTGGTTAGGGGAGACGACCCTGACGAGGTAAAATTTTAATCAAAAGCTCAGGACTCAGGCGAAAGGTTTGAGAGTCACTGTAAGTAATTCAGAGTGAAATAATGACTTGAAACAGGGACAAGAGTGAAGGGGGAGATGGATGAGCTTCTGTTTCTGTTTGCTTGGTCCAATAAAATCAAGGGGAAAATATGTCAAGAAAATCATCAGAAAATAAAGCAAAACTTGAGCTATCATTTTGGCAGAACTATGGATTTCCCAAGTTTTTAATAAAATTGGTGCCATTTCCCAAACACTTAATGCTTGGCTTGGGCTGTGGTCTCTGGAATTGAGTCTTTGTTAACTTCTTCGGTGCAACAGAAAACTGTATTTCTGCTGAAATAAGGAATTGAAAGTTTATATACCCTTCTTGAACACTGCCAATCTACAAAAATCCAAAAATATCCCTCTTTTCTCAATTTTAGAAAGAAAATAAATGCCTGAGAGATCTCTCGGCTCTAAACTATTTCTCTAGGTATAACTTCTCTCTTTATCTATCATTGAATCTTAGCTATCTAAGGAAGCAATAAATGTTTCCAAGAACTTCCATTTATTTTCTTTTACATGTTATTTAAGCTGCAGAGCTTTCTGAGACTTTTCATTTCTGTGGAAGTAACAAATGCTGCTGTTTAATCTGTGTTCTACCTGAAAGCTTAGATTTCTTTTTGAGGTGATTTTCTGATTAACTCAGTTAATTTTCTGATTTGTATAGGGATTTATTTTCCTGGAAATGGCTTAATGATTAGCTCTAGTATTTACAAAATAAAAATAACTTCCTGACCTGCTATTCAGTTCATATGGTGAGTGGAAGGAAATGGCTGTTTTTGATATTCAGTTGACATGCTAGGATTCTACCATTAAAAATTTCAGGGAAAATTCAGATTTCAGAATTGGGAGTGTCTTTCTCAAATGAGCCCAGTTCTAAACTTTACCTAGATTCACCTAACTTTACTCCTAGCCCAATCTTTTTCCTCTCTCATCTTCAAAGAAGTGGTAACCCTTTTTAAAGTTTCCATTTGGTTCACAATGGCCCCTAAACTGCATCTGCTCCTGCAGCCTATAGCCTATCTTCCTAAATGTCAGTGAATTCAATGGGATCTCCACCCCATGTCCAACCACAGTTGATAGGACCATAGCTGGGTCCTATCCAAGCCAGCTGGGGTGCTTTTCCTGGGAATATGGAACTGGAACTAGAAATACATCTGTTTCTTCATGTGGTAGGTATCATTGTTCCTGTAAAAGAAAAAATGTAGGAGATAGCTTGTGACATAGGAAGTTTAGTCCAAGAACACTGCTCTTGATAACAGAAAAAAAGAGGAGGATAATGATAAGAGAAATATTATGTTTGAAAAATTAGAAGGGATCACATCAAGCTCAGTGGTGACATTGATTAGAGCCATGTTTTAGGGATTTCCACCTTGCCAAGCAGCCCCTGAGGTACAGGAAGCTCCTCCTGCCTCATCATCTCTGTGCACAGTGGGGCTGGTGGGAACCAGCTTTGAGAGGCCATCATGAACCGTGTTTTGAGTAGTTTGAGATGTTCTTGTGACATCTAAATGGAGATATCAAATAAGCATTGGACGTGGGCATTTGAAACAGTCTTGGATAAAAATGTAAATTTAAGATCATAAACCTAATAAAGGTTTACATAGCCTTTGAAGCCAAAGTTATGGATAAGTGAACCTTATTATAGCAAGTTTAAAATTTTGCCATTTAACTCTTTTTTCTTATATTGAACCTATGGTTTTTTGTTACATGATTTTTTTTCTTTTTCTTTTTTTTTTTTTTTTTTGAGACGGAGTCTCGCTCTGCCGCCCAGGCTGGGGGGCAGGGGNTGGCCAGATCTCAGCTCACTGCAAGCTCTGCCTCCTGGGTTTTACACCATTCTCCTGCCTCAGCCTCCCAAGTAACTGGAACTACAGGCATTCGCCACCTCGCCGGATGAATTTTTTTGTATTTTTTTAGTAGAGACGGGGTTTCACCATGTTAGCCAGGATGGTCTCAATCTCCTGACCTCGTGATCTGCCTGTCTCAGCCTCCCAAAGTGCTGGGATTACAGGCTTGAGCCACCGTGCCCGGCCTACATGATTTTTTAAATAAGACTTCTTCTGGAACACACCCTTTGTATTAATAGTGAACAGACGGTACCAATTTATGCTCTTCTCAGCAACATATGACAGTTCTTATTTCTTTGCATCATTGACAGCACTGTGTATTGTTTTAAAATCTTTACTAATTTAAAGAATGTAAAGAATGATAGAACATTATTTTAATCTGTAATTCTTTGATTATTAAGTTGGGTCATTTAAAAATGTATTTATTTATTATTTGTATTTCTTCTTTACTAAATTGCCTCTTTATGTCTTCTTGACATTTTCTCTTGGAAATTCAATTTTTATGTTAAAAGTTGTGAAAGCTTTTTACAAAGCAAGGACATTGTTCCTGTGGATGCCAGTTATATTGAAACATTATTCCCAGTTGTCATTTTCCTTTTCATTAAATTTTTTTATTGTTGCTGCTTTTACCAACATATTTAATTTTTCACAGTTCAATCAATTATTCTGCCATTTCCTGGGTTTTGCCTTTGGTGTTTTTGAATAAAATTCTCCTACCAAATATTATTTAAATATTTATGCATTTTCTAGCATATTGATGATTTCATTGAAAAATTTAACCCATCTTGGATATATTTTAATATATGAGTGAGATCAGGTTCTAACTATTTTTTTTAAGTAGCTAAATGTTATTCTAGCACTGTATGATTCTGTTATGCATGTTTGCTTCTGCTGGCAATTTAGGTCATCTAATAACGTAATAGAAGGTAACATACTTAAATAGCATAACATGCTTCTACCTGTAAGGGGTATTAAAATATTTATTAATGACTTGGGAAAGATATACTCTAGTTTTTGAGAGAAAAAATAAAGCCATTTAAAGTTTGTTCCTCTCTAACATAACTGCTATATCTATCTTCTCATAGTTAGGGGATTAGCATCCAAGATGCCATTGTGAGAAAACTCTAGTTATTGGGGGAACCTACACCCAATATTTCAACGTAGGTTCTTTCTATTTTCCATAAGTGTCAGCTGGCTAAGAAATAAAGAGAGACAGTATAAAGAGAGGAATTTTACAGCTGGGCTGCTGGGGGTGACATCACATGTTAGTAGGACCATGATGCCCACCTGAGCCTCAAACCAGCAAGTTTTTTTAAGGGTTTCAAAAGGGGAGGGGATATAAGAACAGGCAGTAGGTACACATGCTTCAAAGGGCAAAAAGCAGAACTACCAATAAGGGTCTAACAAAGATCACATGCTTCTGAGGGAACAAGACAAAGGGCAAAAGCAGAACTACTGATAAGGGTCCAACAAAGATCACAAGGCAAAGCGCAAAAGCAGAACTACTGATAAGGGTCTATGTTCAGTGGTGCACATATTGTCTTGATAAACATTTTAAACAACAGAAAATAAGGTTCAAGAGCAGAGAACCGGTCTGACCACAAATTTACCAGGGCAGAGTTTTCCCCACCCTAGTAAGCCTGAGTGTTTTGCGGGAGACCAGGGTGTATCTCAGTCCTTATCTCAACTGCACAAGACAGACATTCCCAGAGCAGCCATTTATAGACCTCCCCGACGAATGCATTCCTTTCCAGGGTATTAATATTAATATTCCTTGCTAGGAAAATAATTTAGTGATGTCTTCCCTACTTGCACATCCATTTATAGGCTGTCTGCAAGAAGAAAAATATGGCTCTTTTTGCCCAACTCCACAGGCAGTCAGACCTTATGGTTGTCTTCCCTTGTTCCCTAAAAATCACTGTTATTCTGTTCTTTTTCAAGGTGCACTGATTTCATATTGTTCAAACACACATGTTTTGCAATCAATTTGTATAGTTAACACAATTATCACAGTGGCCCTGAGGTGATGTACATCCTCAGCTTATGAAGATAGCAGGATTAAGAGATTAATATAAGACAGGCATAAGAAATTATACAAGTATTATTTGGGAACTGATAAATGTCCATATTAAAATGAAATCTTCACAATTTATGTTCCTCTGCTCCAGCTCCAGCTGGTCCCTCCATTCCGGGTTCCTGACTTCCTGCAACATCTAGTAAGTGCACTTGTGATCTGAGCATTCTAAAGTCTTCAAACACATGCCCTTTGTTCACCAGTTCACTGTTTTGGTACATGGTGAGAGTGTGCACATATTTTTGAGACTCCAAGTTACTCCTTATGACTTACTTCTTTATTGAAAGCAAGATTTTATACAAGAATCCTATGGCTACTTCTCCACATTTCTTTCAAACATGTTATATTTCTATTAAAATATTTTTTACTCTTTTTATTTTTTCCCTTAGCTTTAAGTCTAGGAACACAAAATCAGCTACCTTTTGTTAATTGGTTAAATACCTCCATCTATAGCTCCATTTTGCCAAAGTAGGTATACTCATTTGTACAGTAGCTATGTCTGTCTGTCTGCCTATCTCTTTGTGTATCTACTGAGATTAAAAATTGGTAACTATATTAAGAGTAATAAGAAAATCCATGCAGTGTCTCATGGAGATCAGTTGATAAATAAACATTTGGGGTTTATAGATAATCAAGAAGATAATGCTTATAAAATAAGTATTTCCTTATGCTTTCATGGTCTTGGATGCAGAGAATATTGATGGCTTTTAAAATGATTTTGGCCCTTTATTTATCCGATGATGTCTTCCTCAATCAAACTTTCTCTTCTATGCCCTTTTATTCTCATTTATAATCTTTTATTACCAGTAATAAACAATTCACTAAGGTTTGGGTTCTCTTTTTTAAAAAAATCTTTTTATATCTCTTCTGCAATGAAACCTTATATCAACCCAAAGTAATACTTTTAGAGGAGAAAGAAATAAAAGATAATTCATGAATGATACCAGAAATATACTGTCATTCCATTTGTAGGTACGTGTTATAAAGAATGAGGTAGAAAAGCAAAAATAAATATTATACTAGGATGCAAGATCAAGAGAGATGTGGAGTCCATTTTTAAGTTTTTAAATAGTTTAGAGCAGGGATCTTTTCCTGAGGTTCAGGAATGAATTTGTGATGGGAAAGGAAGCAAAAGACTGAGTTTCTAAACATTCTAAGACTCATTGCAGAATTTTGGCTATATTTGATTATTTGACTTTTTTTTGGTAAGGAAGAGAAGTTTCATAGCTTTAATCACATATTGGTAGGAATCTGCCACCACAAAACAGAGAAGNTGATAAACATTTTAAACAACAGAAAATAAGGTTCAAGAGCAGAGAACCGGTCTGACCACAAATTTACCAGGGCAGAGTTTTCCCCACCCTAGTAAGCCTGAGTGTTTTGCGGGAGACCAGGGTGTATCTCAGTCCTTATCTCAACTGCACAAGACAGACATTCCCAGAGCAGCCATTTATAGACCTCCCCGACGAATGCATTCCTTTCCAGGGTATTAATATTAATATTCCTTGCTAGGAAAATAATTTAGTGATGTCTTCCCTACTTGCACATCCATTTATAGGCTGTCTGCAAGAAGAAAATATGGCTCTTTTGCCCAACTCCACAGGCAGTCAGACCTTATGGTTGTCTTCCCTTGTTCCCTAAAATCAGTGTTATTCTGTTCTTTTCAAGGTGCACTGATTTCATATTGTTCAAACACACATGTTTTGCAATCAATTTGTATAGTTAACACAATTATCACAGTGGCCCTGAGGTGATGTACATCCTCAGCTTATGAAGATAGCAGGATTAAGAGATTAATATAAGACAGGCATAAGAAATTATACAAGTATTATTTGGGAACTGATAAATGTCCATATTAAAATGAAATCTTCACAATTTATGTTCCTCTGCTCCAGCTCCAGCTGGTCCCTCCATTCCGGGTTCCTGACTTCCTGCAACATCTAGTAAGTGCACTTGTGATCTGAGCATTCTAAAGTCTTCAAACACATGCCCTTTGTTCACCAGTTCACTGTTTTGGTACATGGTGAGAGTGTGCACATATTTTGAGACTCCAAGTTACTCCTTATGACTTACTTCTTTATTGAAAGCAAGATTTTATACAAGAATCCTATGGCTACTTCTCCACATTTCTTTCAAACATGTTATATTTCTATTAAAATATTTTTTACTCTTTTATTTTTTCCCTTAGCTTTAAGTCTAGGAACACAAAATCAGCTACCTTTTGTTAATTGGTTAAATACCTCCATCTATAGCTCCATTTTGCCAAAGTAGGTATACTCATTTGTACAGTAGCTATGTCTGTCTGTCTGCCTATCTCTTTGTGTATCTACTGAGATTAAAATTGGTAACTATATTAAGAGTAATAAGAAAATCCATGCAGTGTCTCATGGAGATCAGTTGATAAATAAACATTTGGGGTTTATAGATAATCAAGAAGATAATGCTTATAAAATAAGTATTTCCTTATGCTTTCATGGTCTTGGATGCAGAGAATATTGATGGCTTTTAAAATGATTTTGGCCCTTTATTTATCCGATGATGTCTTCCTCAATCAAACTTTCTCTTCTATGCCCTTTTATTCTCATTTATAATCTTTTATTACCAGTAATAAACAATTCACTAAGGTTTGGGTTCTCTTTTTTAAAAAAATCTTTTATATCTCTTCTGCAATGAAACCTTATATCAACCCAAAGTAATACTTTTAGAGGAGAAAGAAATAAAAGATAATTCATGAATGATACCAGAAATATACTGTCATTCCATTTGTAGGTACGTGTTATAAAGAATGAGGTAGAAAAGCAAAATAAATATTATACTAGGATGCAAGATCAAGAGAGATGTGGAGTCCATTTTAAGTTTTAAATAGTTTAGAGCAGGGATCTTTTCCTGAGGTTCAGGAATGAATTTGTGATGGGAAAGGAAGCAAAAGACTGAGTTTCTAAACATTCTAAGACTCATTGCAGAATTTTGGCTATATTTGATTATTTGACTTTTTTTTGGTAAGGAAGAGAAGTTTCATAGCTTTAATCACATATTGGTAGGAATCTGCCACCACAAAACAGAGAAGGACCACGGATAGGGAGTTCCTAGAGTTATAATAAATAGATATCCGCTCTTCTGAGTCATGTAAGGAAATTAAATTTAATGAAAATATTTCTTTTTCTTTATTTCCTTTGCTCTAATTCCTATTACGATGAATTTAATGTATTTTGAGTCATTTGCTAAACCTTACATAAATGAACAATGTAGAAAATATGAACAGTGTAGAAAATATTTTGGACTCACAATTTAACAGAAGGGTACCATAGTGATAAGTGTACAGCAGGGTATTTCTGAAGGGCAAGTGAAAAGACAGAAAACAGAATGGAGTAGAAGCACTCTTTATCCTTGAGCCCACGCTGGGCCTCACCAGCTGGCTTATCATTCTAGATGCCAATAGATGCGGCATAAAGAAGGTCAGCTGCCAAACATCATGGAAAAACCAGAGAATCCTTGCAGGATGTTTAAATTCTTTACGTAAGTTGACAAAGGATGAGGACGTACAAGAGGAGGGTGAGTCAGTGACACATATGAGTTACACTCTCAGATGATCCAATGCCTAGTCCACATACCTTCTCTCAACAGCTGTTTTTATCGGCTACTTCAGAGAAATTCATAATGCATCTCATGAGTTCTGCCAAGTATATGAAATTCTGGCAGAGGCAGTAAGGGGAAACATGCTTCCCAGTTGGCATTTGCCTTAGGGATAATGTTTGATGGTCATAATGTATTTTGTGTCACATTTTTGCCCTTTCCATGATAAGACTTACAGACTTATATCTAAATGCTGGAATCCATTTTAACCTTCTTAAAAAATATTTGGACCATCAAGTCAAGTGTTTTTCAGATCCTTCCTATGAAACTTATTTCTAAATTGTTTAATTTCTTTCCAGAAAATGTTTTCAAACGAACATCTTTTGCAAATGTGTTTCTCAACTTAAGCTCATATCCCTCACCTTTTGAGAGCCTTTCATAACTTTATAATTAAAATCCTATCAATACAACTCATGTGAAGTAATAACATCCTAGGCCAGCTGTAAGTGCTGTAGGCTTTCTCAACATTTGGCATATATAGAGTATCATACACAGTTGGATTCCTTTGCAAAGAAAGTATTTTATATTTAGAGATTGCATACGGGGGCAGAGCTAATGTGTTATTTGAGTCCGTTATATTTGTATTTTTTTTCAATTAATAAATTCTAAATTTCCCAACTTTGTGTAGAAAACAAATCAATTTTGATTAAAATAAAATAAAACAAATTACATTTTAATAAACAGGATTCACCTAAATTCTAGGCCCCAAGTCAAATATTTCAAAAGAAGTCACTTAGTATGGTTTTTAGTTGTAAAACAAACACAGCCTTTGCAGAAAGGCTTACTTAGAGCAATGAAGAATCTGCTTACGGTTTTTAAAGCAATTTTACTAAAGCTTACAGAAATGAACAATGGGGCTTGGTCTCTACTACTTCAAATGAGATAACTAAAGTAAATAACAAGATTAAACACTGGACACAGGATTTGTAGAATTCTGGATGTAGATATGGCTTCAGCAATATAGGAGGAATAAGTTCTCGTGTTTTACAGCATAATAGGATGACTATGATGAACAATAATTTATTGTATATTTTAAAATAGGTAGAGGAAAGGATTTTGAATATTCTCAACACAAAGAAATTATAAATGTTTAAGGTAATGGATATGCTAATTACCCTGATTTGATAATTACACATTGTATACATGAATCAAAATATCACACTGCTTGCCTGGGCAACATAGAGACACCATGTCTCTACAAAAAAAAAATTTAAAAATTAAGCTGGCATGGTGACATGCATCTGTAGTCCCAGCTACTCAAGAGGCTGAGGTGGGTGGATTCTTGAGCCCAGGGATTTGAGGCTGCAGTGAGCTATTATCACACCATCACACTCCACCCTGGCTGGCAGAGTGAGACCTTGTCTCAAAAAACAAACAAAAAACACCACATTGTACTCCATAAATATGTACAATTATTGTGTGTCAATTAAAGATAAAAACAGCATAAGGTGAAGTGCACATCTGATTAAAAGATTGCATGATGTTTCTATATGATTCTAAGCACAAATGACTTCTTTAGCTTTTTTTTTTTTTTGGAGGCAGAGTCTCGCTCTGTTGCCCAGGCTGGAGTACAGTGGCGCGATCTCGGCTCACTGCAAGCTCCGCCTCCCGAGTTCAGGCCATTCTCCTGCCTCAGCCTCCCGAGTAGCTGGGACTACGGGTGCCCGCCAACACGCCCGGCTAATTTTTTTGTATTTTGTTTAGTAGAGACAGGTTTTCACCGTGTTAGCCAGGATGGTCTCAATCTCCTGACCTTGTGATCTGCCCGCCTCGGCCTCCCAAAGTACTGGGATTATAGGCGTGAGCTACCGTGCCCGGCCGACTTCTTTAGCATTTTTATAAACCACTCACTTGTGACTTTTCTTCCAATTCTAAAGTAAAGATTCGCCATGCAAACTAACTAGTTGTAATAATGGCAGAGCAGCATTGTCCTTGCTAACGTGGGGAGAAGAAGTGAAAGCAATATCCAGAAGCATCATCCTCCTATATAAAAGATAATCTTTTTGATCACAGACAACACAAATGGTAGCAATGTTGGGCCAGCATAACGATATTAAATCCAGTTGTCATCTCAGTTGTATTTTTGTCTTCAGGAGTAAGCAAATGAATTTCTCAATATTTTATCTTCAGCTGCTTTTAGGTTGTTACATTTGAGGCAAAATACTCTTGCAAGTAAAGTAAGATTTTTGAATGTAAATAGAGTAGAAACTTAATGGTTTTAGAAACTGAATGCATAATAGAAAGAAAGAGATAAAATTATTAGTTCAAATAAACTGAAAAAAATAGACATAAAAATCACTCAGTTGTAATTTTAAAGAATTCCTCAAACTAAACTTGAATTTAAGCATAAGCTTATGCTTACAGATTACTATTTGCTAGCTTACTAATTATTACTTGAATTAGGCAGTAAGAACTAAAATTTAAGTTTCTTAGTTTTACAGGTTGATTTGAAGGCATGCTATCTTGCTAGTACTGAAATACATTTATTTCTTAAAAATTACTATTTTACTGGATTATGTCAGAAGCAGGACTGTGTTCTTGAGGAAGGACAAGTTTCTTCTCCAACTCATCAAAATGAAGCTCTCACTGTTCTGCCCTTCAGAGGTTGGGTTGGGCGGTTGTTGTGCTGAATGGGGACAGGGTTATCACCTTCAACATTTGACAGAAGACTGCGGAATTGTGCCAGCTGGAAGGATAAAATATTTTAAACATAGAAAGTTTTTAAAGTTACATAAAGCGTTTTATTTACAGTATTACTGTAAAAAAAAGGTCAATATTACTAATGCACTAATATTTAGAAAACTGAGTTCGAAATTGCAGTGATATCACTAACAGGAAGAGAGAAGCCCCAGATCCTTTACATTCATTCCTTTGAACCAGGCATTTTGCTTTAATTATTGATGACTGGGTTAAAGTATCAACTTTTTAATTTCAGCTGGGGTATGTTGGGCGAGTGATGTATTAGCTTGGCACCTTAGTTTCCATATAGTACTTACTTCACTGTGTTGTTGTGAAGATTAAATGGGTTAATACATGCAAAGCTCTTAGAATGATGCTTGACATACAGCATGTGCTCAATAAATGTCAGTTAGCAACAGGGTAGAATGCTTGTCCTGTGGGTTTGTTATGAGAATTGGCTAACAAAACATATGTAAGGCACATAATAAAAGTGGTTGAGCAACCAATGATACTTACTATAATCACAATTATACATAACAGTTAATGAGATATTTTGCTGAATATTTAAAAGTTTAAGCTCCACAAAAGGAACAAAAATATTTTGCCAACTATCAAGGTATGCCAGCTGAGAGCCACAGTTCCCCAAAATCTTATTGAAATGTCCACACAGTTTTTCTTTTATTTCTGAAATGCTTAAGAAGATATTTAACAGGTCGGATATTTCCTTATTAAGGAGGAAAGAGTAGTGGGAGTCAATTTTTTTTTTCTGCATAAAGGTCAAAAAATTGTATTATAATGCAGTTTTGGATAGTTTAATAAACCGATGTCCCCAAATTATTATTTTTAAGTTGGGAGGAAAAATGAACTTCTCACAAAGCTGATTGAAATAATAATCTCTCTCACTGATACTACCAATTAAAGTAATATTCCTGCTACATATTCCCAGTTCCCATTCATTCACAACTCTACCTGCTCTGAGCTGACACTGATGCTCTCCTTACAGACGATCCAGGTTACACTCTCATAAAGAGGAGGATGAGTCAGAGAGCCAGAGTAGGTCCAGAAATCCAGGGATGAAGGAAAGAGAGTAGAGGGGTCAAAATCTGTGAACGGGGCTCGTTTGCCCTGGAAGAAAATAATACATCATTACAGCATGATATAAAATACTTATATGAATATATGTGACATATATATATATGCTATATTATCTTGTTATACATTATGTAGACATTTTAGCTAAGAGTCATTGATTTTTCTATTTAGTATTTCTTGACTGGTGTGTTTGTGGGTATAAACAGTAATATCAAAAGAAGAAAAAAGATGAAAATGTGTTACATGTAAGTTTTGACCAAGACATCTTCTTCCTTCTTCATTTGGTTGCAGATAAGCAAAGATGCAAAAAACGTTTTTACAATCTGTATCTTTAAAAGATATTTAACTTCTAGTATAATGCTTTTATTTTTTCTCTAGGAATGATGGCAGATTCTATGTCAATGGCAAAGATCTTTATTGACATGCATATTGGTTGTTTTAGTTTTATTCTATTTATTCTTATCATCTTTTCTGATTATTACTGGTGTATAGGAAATGTACTGATGTTTGTATGCTAATCTTTTATGCTTTCTGTATTTTAGATGATTCTTCTGGAGTGTTCAGGTGGATGCTAATGACGATATCAACTGCACATAATGATAGTTTTGCTTTTGCTGTTTCAGTATCTGTCATAATATGTACTCTTTCATTATTTTGTTGCACTGATTAGGACCCTTATTATAATTTTCAATTATGATGGTCACAGTGGCAGCTTGGTCTTGTGCCTGATTCAAATGAAAATGCTTCAAGTGTTTCACTATGAAGTAAAATGTTGATACAAGTTTCTAGGTAAAATTCTTTATCAAATTCAAGAAGTTTTCAGGCAGTTTTCTTTCATTTTGTTTCATCCTAAAGAAAGGGCATTAACCTTTATAAAATGGTTTTAAGCATTTAACAAGTGGATCATGAGGTTTTCTTCATCTTTAGTTAATATATTGAATTAATTTAAGATTTTCTAATATTGAGTCATTCTTGTATTTTTGGGATATACTCTACTAATTCAGAAACTACTCTTTTAATACACTGTTGAATTTGATTTGTTATAATCAATTTTAGGATTTCCTTTAGCTATATTCCTAAGAAAGTTTATGCTGTGTTTTTTGTTTTGTCTGTTTTGTAGTTTTGATACCCGGTTTTGGTATCAGATTCCATTAAATTGACCGGAAGTTTTCTGTCTGTTCCTTCATCTGGGCAGTTTAGTTAACACTGGCGTGATTGTTTCTTAAAAGTTGAGTAATCCTTTTCCATGAAATGGTCTGGGCCTAGTCTTTTCGTTTAATACATTTTGACTATTGTTTACATTTACTTTTAGGTTCTCAGTCTATTTAGGTATTCTAACTCCTTGTGAGTCAATTCCCTTACTTCACATTTTCTTGGAAAATTATCCATTTTATCTAAATGTTCAAATTTACTGGCATAATGTTATAAAAAATTTTGTCTCTTAAAAGTTTCTTCTATATCTTTAGTCATGACCCATTTATTTCTAATAATGTTTTATATGTATGGCTTTTTTTCTCTTTATCTAGCTTCCCCATATTCTGACTTTTTTGTTGTTCTTTGAAAGAATCAACTTTTCAATTTATTGATAAAATTTTATCCTTTACTTAGTCATCATTTTTCTTTTTAAAATTTATTTATTTAAGATAGAGTCTTGCTCTGTTACCCAGACTAGAGTGCAGTGGCACAATCTCGGCTCACTGCAGCCTCCACCTCCCGGGTTCAAGCGATTCTCCCACCTCAACCTCCTGAGTAGCTAGGACTACATGCGTGCGCCACCATGCCTGGCTAATTTTTTGTATTTTTAGTATAGATGGGATTTCACTATGTTGGCCAGACTGGTCTTGAACTCCTACAATCTCAATCCTGAAACCTCAGGCAATCTGCCCGCCTCGGCCTCCCAAAGTGCAGGGATTGCAGGCATGAGCCACCACACCCGGCCGTAATTTTTCTTTCTTATTTTATTCTTTTCTGCTTTTATCTTCACTAATTATTTCCTTCTATTTTCTTTTCATATTTTTTTGATAACTCTTGAGTTGAGGGCTTATTTTTTATCTTCTGTCATTTATACTTTATAAGACACTCACTTAAGTTTAATCTTTTCTAGAATCAGCATAAATCAGATTTATTTTACACAAAAATATGACAGTTCTCCATGCTGCAAAAAATGACAAATCTCTGACTTATGGTTTAACTACTTACCATTAAAACAATAAAGCTAACTGTGTATATCAAAAAATCCATTTTTTGAGTTGACTAATAAGAGTTATGGTTATCAAAGATTGCATATCAATCGTATCTCAAAAGAATGCCCTTTACTTCTGAATTTTGTACTGCTGAAAACTAGAGATATCTTTATTTATCAAATGGAAAATCACAATTTCGTTAGATACAGTTTTCAAGCAAATTTAAATGGCTATGTAATCTGCTTTTCTACAGGCCATATTCTGCTGAAATAAATAAACCATAACTATGAAAAACAAAAAACCAAAACAATTCCCTGCATTAGAGACTTTCTCAGAGGTAGGCAATGTTGAAGTAGCACCTTGATTTTTAGTTGGTAGCTTTTGCTATCGCCTTCCTACTTCCGGTTTTATACTTCATTAAATGATTTCCATAGATTTGTAAATTCTTGTTCTCTGATTTAAACTACTTATTTAGTGTATTTACCTTGGTTTTAATTGCATGGAGGGCATCAAGTACTTTCTGTAGCTTTGGGTTGGCCTCACCAACCTGGAGATTTAAGAAAATAAAGTATGAGATAAAGATTATTGTCAATCAAACACTGCTTAGCTAAGCTTTAATTTTTTTTTTTTTCAATTAGCAACTGACGAGAGGTAAGGTATTTTCTCTCTGCTTTAGAAGGAGAAGTTTTTCAAGCTGTATGTCTTTGAGAGCCTTTGTACTCTATAAATTGTTTATAATATGTACCTACGGATAAAGTAGCAAACAAAAAACTTGATTAAACTTGATTATTGGCAATATGTTCAAAGTTTTACAGGGCAAAATCTAGAAATTTATCAAAACTGACATGAAAACAAATCTCTTATTTTGGTCTGTTATGTTAGTTATCATTACTACAGTTTTTGGCATATTGTAAGTGCTCAGTAAAGATTAGGTAGAGATGCTATAATTTCAAGAGTTACTTAGTTACCCAGGCATATCCAATTTAATAATAACTTTTTTGTAGAACTTTTCAGGGATTCTTCTATAGAGTATTTGAGCAACATCTCCCATTTAAAAAAATCAACCGAATGTTCTTTGTAAGAAAAAATTCTCTTTATTTCTTTCCTAATGAGATTTTTAAATTGATAAATTTCTGAATCTATGGTTTCAGGTTTCCTTATTAATATTTAATAATATTTCTTTCCTGATGAGATATTAGATTAATAAATTTCAGAGTCTATGAGGTAAGAAGTTTAGAGGAAGGGGAATTTGGAAGAGCTGGAAAATAGAAATTCCTTTTTCCCTATGAACACCTTTCTATGTCACCTCCACCTGAAACTCATTTCTCTCAGAGGCAAAAGCAGAGATAAAACCAAGCAATAAAATACTAGGGAACTATTTTTTCACCTGTAGTCATCGGTTGAATGGGAACTTTAAAATAAGAAATTCTAAAATATATGTTGCCTTATTTCCTTCTATTTTGAGGTCTAATTGGAAGCAGAGCTGTGTAACTTAACTACCTGTAACTCACCTTCATCAAAACACCAATAACTGCCAAACCATCAGCCTTTGAGACAGCTTCAGCAAGGCTGGAGTATTTTGCAGAATTCCAGTGAACTACATGAAGCTAAAAATGATACTCTGGTTAATTAATTATTTATACCAGTATGACGACAAATGTAAGTTATAAGTTAACTTGTTACCATATGATGATGTATCTTGGCTTAGATACATAAAACTTATGTGAACCTTTATCCAGTGGATTAGAGGAGTTACCTTCTTACTCTTAGGAAGGGTTATCTGTGCGTCAAGTAGAGATTGCAAAACCTGGAAACAGTAAGCAAAATGTCCTTTCCTACAATATTGTTATTTAATATTACTCTTTTGAATATATCTCTCTTTGTTATGAAAGGATCAGGAAACATGACTAACTAGTTTTGGGGAAAATGATTGAAGTAATTTTCTATCACATGAGGTACTTTGTAGTAAATTCGTGAGAAAGGGTTCCTGGAGTATCTGGGAGTCTCGGCCAAGAACAGATTCTTTCAGGCACATTAGTGCCCTTTTCAGACACCTCTCAAATAAATATCTCCAGTTTAATGTCTCTGCAAACTTTAGATTTATATATCCAAGTATGTATGTATGTATTCTTGATTTCTCTACATGGATGTCTAACAGATGTTTCAAACTTAATCTGGCCAAAATAGAACTCTAAATTTCCTTCTTGCCAAACCTGCTTAAATTTACCTTCTTAGGATAAGGTTTTTTAATTGCTCAATCAATAAGTACAACAATTATCATTCATTTCTTACTTTCCCCACCTATCAACATTCACATCTTACAGATTATACTTCATCACAACTTTGAGTATTTGCATTAGCTTTTAATATTCTCTGGAATTTCCTTCCCCATGATCTTCAAGTGGCAGACTTTTGTCTTGAGTTAGGGTTGAACTCAAATGCCACTCCTTAAATAATTCTTTTCTGATCATCCAACATAAAGTAACCACCACAAATCAAAACAATTCTATCCATATCACTTATTTAATCTCTCTTCTTCCTATTCTCCTCCCTCCCTCCCTCCCTTCCTTCTTCCCTTCCTTCCTCTGAAATTTTTATTTTCCCTACCAAATGCAAGTTCTGATCACAAGTACTTTTTAAAAACAATATCTCACGCCTGTAATTTCAGCACTTTGGGAGGCCAAGGAGGGCGGATCGCGAGGTCAGGAGTTCGAGATCAGCCTGACCAACATGGTGAAACTCCGTTTCTACTACAAATACAAAATTAGCCGGGTGTGGTGGCGCATGCTTGTAATCCCAGCTACTCAGGATGCCGAGACAGGAGAATCATTTGAACCCGAGAGAAGGAGGTTGCAGTGAGCCGAGATCGCACCTCTGGACTCCAGCCTGGGTGAGAGAGCAAGACTCTTTCTCAAAAATAAATAAATAAATACAAACAAAAAATAAATAAAGAGAGTATCTGGCATATTGTAGGTGTTCAATGAATATTTGTTGAATGAAAAAAGAATGATTAAGACAGTATATTACGAGGGATCACTTATTGCAATTTCCTCTGACCATGCCAGTCTAGATTCTGTCCCTACTTGTAATCAATTATTCTTACATCTGTATTCCTGTGCTTCTTTGTGAATAGTCATACTGCCATTTACTACTGTATTTATTTAATCACAATAATTTATGCCTACACTTCCCTGCTTGAAAAGGGCTTGCTTGTGTCTCTATGGAAATGTTAAGTAACATTATTCAGCACATGCAACATAAAAGGTGCTGGTCTAAGTGTGCTCTGTATGGGTTTACTCTTTTCATGCTGTTAACAATCATTGAGATGGATACTAATGTTATATTATCTAGATTCTCTATATAGGAATATTGGAGTGTAGAGTGATTTGTTCGAAGTTGTACAGCTAGTAAGTGGTCGAGCTTTGATTCAAACCCTGGCAGTCAGCTGGGTACTTGCATTCTTAAGCAACAGGCTGCACTGCCTCTCAAATCTAGTGTCTTATAGGTATCCCAAGAAGGTTTATTGAATTAAATTTAATCACATGCTAAACTTTGTGGCTAAGTGTCTCTCATATCTAGCATGGGTTATGTTGATTTTTCTCAATTTAGATGAGAGAGTCACTAATTTAGTTTTCTTGGATACTACCAACTGTCTTTCCAAAAAGATAATGCTAATTTAGGCTGTTAGTCTATTTAATTTTAATCTATCTTCAATTTTATGGAGGGGAAAATCCAATGAACAGATTCTTGCAGCATTGAAAGGTGTTAGTCATGCTTTACAACACAAGATAAAGCAAGTTTTATTTGTACACAATCGCTGATATTCTATCAGAAAAAAAGATACATATACTTTGTAACTTGGCAATCTGCCCTGTAAAAATCTATCCTACATAATTACTTTCACTAGCACTTTTACTTTCACTTTCACTATATATGTACAGATACATTTACTGAAGCATTTTTTTAATAAAAGGAAAAGAAAGCAATTAAACAAAAATTGTATGTTGTGATTGTTCATCAATAGAAGGTAGTTAAATAAATTATGATGTATTCACCCAAATGAAATACTATGCAGAAAGGAAAAAAGTGAGGTGGAATTCAGTCTTCTGGTTTTAAAAAAATTATCATGATAAATGGGTAAATAGAAAAAAGCAGGTTGCAAAATTATGTATATTATAGAATTCATTTTGATGAAAGCAAAATTAAAAAGTCAGCCTGCATATATGGGTACACATGTATTTTATAATTCACACAGCCAAAGCAAAGAGCAAAATTTCTCCCATTTTAATCTCCCAGACCCTCTGTTGACAGTTTGGTGTACATGTCTCCAATTTTTCTTTGGATGTACAGATAATAATGTCCTGAAATAAGTCACACATTCCATGTGAGAGCAGTTTAAGAGCCAGGGAAGCTCAGACCCTCATCTGGGTGTATGCTGTTCTCTGTGACCATTGCTATGGTTGAATTCGAGCTCTTAGTAGAGTCTCATTGAATTGTCCCAGCTTGGTCACAACCATACTGCTGGTGTGTCCAAACTTGAACATTTAAATAATGAGGAAATGGTGGTGTGTTCCATTTGGGGTTAGAGCTTTAAATGAGAGCTCTAACCTATGAAGCTAGCTATGATATCAAGGTAACAGTTTTTGAGGCATTCTCAGGGAAAGGTGAATCTTGGACTCAGGAGTTTAGCTGCCTCTTTCCACATGAAAAATTTCCCTCTCTTGCCAAACGTTATGTGTCTGTGCTTGATTTTAATGGAACCTGGGAGTTCATTACTGGAATACTCATTCCTTTGGAGTCGTTATGATGTTGTTTTAGGAGAGAAGGGAGAAGCTGCTTCTGGGAGTACTCTCAGGGTAATTATCTCTCACTTACTAAATTACATTACCTCGCTAGAATATTTCACTCCATCCACTGTATGTTCGGAACCACACTCATTTGTACTGCCCCAGTGAAAATGGAACTGAAAGAGCCTATAGCTGTCGGAGAGAGGACCACCTTTCAGCACTGGAAGAAAAGGGAACCAATTGTTAGTCTGATGCTCTGCAAACTCTAGCTTATCTTTGCATTTAATATAAACCAACACTAAATTGTGTTGACTAGAAGTGAAAACAAACATTAGTGCCTAAACTTTCATCTTGTTTTACCCCACATCCACGAGGATGACAGTCATATGTATGGTACACCCCTGACTGTGGCACTGATGAGATATTCCATGAGTTATATACATTTCCCAGCACACGAGCTGTAATTTTACCTATTTCTAACTCCTAGAAGGCATATTGCAAGGTGAGTGAATTATATCATTACAGGGCTGTCCTTGAATCTCCTTTTATTTGCAAGTTTATTCCTTCATTCTTTCAACAAAGATAATATGCATCAAAAATCTTTAGTAGTTTATTTTGAGTAATGAACCATTCATCACCTACTCTGCAACTGATGAAGACACAACAGTGTATCTTGACAGCTTTGTTGAGAATCCTTGACCAAGGACCAAGAGAGAGTACCAGTGGGGCAGTGGGGCACTTTTAAAACTTTGTTTGGAGAGCCTATCCAATGATAATATTAGTTAAATGCACATAATACCAGACCTCATCTAATATTAATAATGGACATAGCCCCAAGGTACTTAAAATTTAGGCCTCAGAAACTTGTAAACAAGTTTAGCATTTTAAATCAGTAGAACAGTTTTATGGAATTGTCATTTAATAAAATAGTCAATAAACCTTCATGAAAAGCTAACTCTGTAGCAAAATTTGTTCCAGATTCTGGAGTATAAGGATAATTCAGTCACTGCTTTGTTTTTCTTTTCTACTGTGCTTGTTCATCTTCATCTCAATTAGAAAATATTTTTCTTTTCAGTTGTTATATTTGTAATGACTGGTTCACTAGACCTTTCTGGATAAATACTGTTTATTCAGAGAGAGTGAAGTGAACACACAGATACCGGAATGACCAGAAGAGATGTGATGGTGACTTTGAGAAGAAAGGCTGAAAATACAGAGCTGGGAATTCCAAAAATTGTCTTTACCACCTGGGCGTTTTCCAGAAGTCCAAGATGTCTCACTAGATTACAGCAATGCTGCACACAAGCACAAAAGACTTAGAATGGGTATCATGTTTCTCGAGTACTATTTTTTAAACTTCCCCAGTAGACTGTAAGAAAAAAAATATCAGCAGGGTCTTTCAGCTCACCTGATCGGTTATCGGTGTCCTCAAAATTTACATGGAAGGAATGTCCCACATTGATAATTTCTTTGGCTGTGGCTGGGTTGTAGGAGACACTAATAGGTTTCAGAGAGGTGTCATGTTTGGTTTCACTGGTTTTAATATCAACAGGGGACTGGTTATTTCCATTGGCAATGGGATATAGCTTGCTCCATTGTTCAGGACCTACAAGGACAAACACGAGTAAAATCGATACTTTATCAAATGCCTGATTCCAAGTTTTAGGAGTGTAGTTACCTATTTGCTTATTAGATTAGGGTTTAAGTGTATTAAATGATATTCTGTTAAGATTAATAAAAATTCTGTGTTTGAAAATGTCCCTTTTCTTTCTTTCTTTCTTTCTTTCTTTCTTTCTTTCTTTCTTTCTTTCTTTCTTTCTTTCTTTCTTTCTTTTTTTTTTTTGACAGAGTCTTGCTCTGTCACCCAGGCTGCAGTGCAGTAATGTGCTCTCGGCTCACTGCAACCTCTGTGTCCCAAGCTCAAGCAATTCTCATGCCTCAGCTTCTCAAGTGGCTGGGATTACAGGCATGTGCCACCACACCTGGCCATTTTTTTTGTATTTTTAGTAGAGATAGGGTTTCATCATGTTGTCCAGGCTGGTCTTGAACTGCTGACCTCAAGTGATCCACCTGCCTCAGTCTCCCAAAGTGCTGGGATTACAGGCATGAGCCACTGCACCTGGTCTCTTTTCTATATTATACTATAAAATAGTGTATTTGTCAATACTACTAATATAGATCTATACTCATAGTATATAGGATTAGACTATACATGTTTTATTATCAGCAATAGATTTCTAATACAAGCATACCTCATTTTATTGCATTTCACTTTATTGTGCTTTGCAGATATTGCATTTTTTACAAACTGAGGATTTGTAGCAATCTTGCATCAAGCAAGCTTATTAGGGGCATATTTTCAACAGCATGTGTTTACTTCACGTCTCTGTGTCACATTTTGGTAATTCTCACAATATTTTAAACTTTTTAATTGTTCATATATCTATCATTGTGATCTTTGATGTTACTATTGTAATAGTGTTGTGGCACCATAAACTATGTCCAAGTAAGATGATGAACTTAACCTGTAAATGTTGTGTGTGTTTTCACTACTTTACTGACTGGGTGTTCCCCATCTCTCTCCCTCTCTATAAGTCTTCCTATTTCCTGAGACAACAATATTGAAATTAATCTGATTAATAACCCTACAATGACCTGTAAGTATTCCAGTAAGAGGAAGAGTCACATGTTTCTCACTTTAAATCAAAAGCTAGAAATGATTAAGCCCAGTGAGGAAGGCATGTCAAGAGTTGAGACAGGCCAAAAAGTAGACTTTTTGTGCCAGTTAGCCAAGTTGTGAATGCAAAAGAAAACTTCCTGGAGAAAATTAAAGGTGCTACACCAGTGCACACACAAATGATAAGAAAGCAAAGAAGTATTACTGCTGATATGGAGAAAGTTTGAGTAGTCTGGATAGAAGATCAAACCAACAACCACATTCCCTTAAGTCACATCCTAATTAGACAAGGTTACAGCTCTCTTTAATTCTGTGAAGGCTTAGAAAGGCAAAGAAGCTGCAGAAGAAAAGTTAGAAGCTAGTGGAGGTTGGTTCATGAGATATAAAGAAAGATGCCATCTCCATAACATGAAAGTGCGAGGTGAAGTGGCAAGTGCTGATACAGAAGCTGCAGATAGTTACGCAGAAGATCTAGCTAAGATAACCAATGAAGGTGACTACACTAAACAACAGATTTTCAGAGTAGACAAAACAGCCTTCTATTGGAAGAAGATAGCATCTAAGTCTTTCATAGCTAGAGAGGAGAAGTCAATGCATGGTTTCAAAGTTTTAAAAAACAGCCTGACTCTTTTGTTAGGGTCAAATGCAGTTGTTGACTTTAAGTTGAAGCCAACACTCATTTAGTATTCTGAAAATCCTAGGACCATTAAGAATTATGCTCAATCTACTCTGCCTGTGCTCTCTAAAAGGAACAATAAAGCCTGAAGGACAGCACATCTGTTCACAGCCTGATTTACTGAATATTTTGAAGCCCACTGTTGAGCTCTACTCCTCTGTAAAAGAAGATTCCTTTCAAAATATTACTGCTCATTGACAATGCACCTGGTCACCCAGGAGCTCTGATGGAGATGTACAAGGAGATTGATGTTATGTTCATGCCTACTAACACAGCATCTATTCTGCCGTGTATGGATCAAGGAAAAATTTCAACTTTCAAATCTTATTTAAGAATACATTTTGTAAGGCTATAGTTCCCATAGATAATAATTTTTTTATGATGGATCTGAGTAAAGGAAATTGAAGTTGTCTAGAAAGGATTCACCATTCTGCATGAACATTCATAATTCATGGGAGAAGGTCAAGTTGTCAACATTAATAGGAGTTTGGAAGAAGTTGATTCCAAAGTCATAGATAACTTTGAGCCTTCCCAACCTTCAGCAACCACCACCTGATCGGTCAGCAGTCATCCACATTGAGGCAAGACCCTCCTCCATCAAAAAGATTAATACTTGGCTAGGCGTGGTGGCTCACACCTGTAATCCCAGCACTTTGGGAGGCCAAGGAGGGTGGATTATGAGGTCAGGGGATAGAGACCATCCTGGCTAACACGGTGGAACCCCATCTCTACTAAAAATACAAAAAAAAATAGCTAGGCGTGGTGGTGGGCGCCTGTAGTCCCAGCTACTCAGGAGGCTGAGGCAGGAGAATCATTTGAACCTGCGAGGCGGAGGTTGCAGTAAGCCTAGATCGTGCCATTGCACTCTAGCCTGGGCGACAGAGTGAGACTCTGACTCAAAGAAAAAAAAAAAGTAATACTTCTGAAGGCTCAGATGATCACCAGCATATTTTAGCAATAAAGTATTTTTAATTAAGGTATGTATATTTTTTAGACATAATGCTATTGCACACAATAGACAACAGCATAGTGTAAACATAACTTTTAAATGCCCTGGAAAACTCCAAATTTTATGTGACTTGCTTTCTTGTGATATTTGCTTAATGATAGGGGTCTGAACCTGAACCTGCAGTATCTCTGAGGTATGCCTGTACATATATCAAACATATTTTGTAGTCAGTCATACCCCAAAAGACAATGATAAGAATACACACAAAGATAGAATAATTATTTAAAGCAGGCAGTTCAACAATTAACCTATGGCTGTACTGTTATTTTAAATGCTTAATATCTCTTCTGTTGGAAATGGAAAGAAGCTATCATTTTGATCTATATAAACAGGAGAACTCTTACCATTTTTGTCATCATATCCCCAGTCTGGACTTGCCATTATCTTCTACTGAGTTTTCTTTTCTGAAAACAAAATAATACCTGGAATAACTAACTGCAACTGTGCGTGCAGGAGACACCTTAAATCCCTGCTTGGGCATTTTTATAGAAACTTATTTGCCCTTAAAAGGACATTATTTCATCATCTCTGCTTATCAGGGAGTACACATATCTAAAAAAGGTGTTGTAAAAAATTCTACAAGGGCTATGTTAGTTTCAATTGCTTTATTTTCTTATATTGTAAAAGAGAATTATCAAATCCTAGATTTTATAAAGCCAAGTCCTGTTTCACTCATGTTAGTAGAAGATATGACTTAATATTATCATATATAAATCTTTAGATTTTCTAAATGAAAAATACTTTGTACACTTAAGATTTCCAACTCTACCTTTGTTAGTTACTTAAGCAATACAAGCAAAAGTAATTTATCAGGAGAATAATTTGTGTGTTTACAGGCTGATCTGAATTAGTATCATAATGTTAATTTAAAATCAGATAATTAAATTACTAATCATTTGTAATATATGTTATTTATAATGGTACATTTTATAGATGTACAGGGTAAGAATAAAGTTCATTTTGGAGCAATATTGGGATTCATAAATGAAGAAGATTTTATTAATATTAAAGTTAAATATGGCCCAATATTTATTTGATACATCAAATTGATCTACTAGAATGAAAGTCTTTTTTAATAGTTCTCTATAGTTTATAAACCCCTTTCTTATTATTTTATTTCACCATCACACATACATACAAATCCTATATAGTAAGAATTAGCATTTTGTAATTGAGAGATGTTGAAGTACTTTGTCATAACTAGCAACAAGCCAAGAAGCCAAGACTTCAGCCTCCTAATCCAGTTGCCTTCTTCACTTACCTCCACCAAATGCCACAATTAATTCCCCTCCTATGCTCACAATACTCTTAAGTCCAAGTTAAGCCTGGACCAAGATGAAAACTGATGCCCATTGAATGATGAGAAGGTACACAGGACTTTTCAGGAAGGCAAAGAAAATTGATTAGAATGTGCCAGACTCTGACCAGTTCTACATATTCAAAGCTCTAAACATGCTCAAAGAAAAGACAACCAGAAAAATAAGCTTCCATAGTGATGCTTTTTTCATGCCATGATAGTCATTCCTCCTTTCACACTGTAAGGATTGTTTGAGCTGCTGCAACCCTTGAAAGAAGAGAGGGATCGGGGCAATTTTCACCAAGGCTGACTGGAGACACGTTGTTTGCTCCTTTGCAGTTAATGATGGTGCATTGTCTTATACGCAGAGTGGGCTGTGGTCATGAACATCCACAGAGTGGGAAGAGACCCAAGCTCCCATTCTATGGCTTCAGTAAGCATAAGAAGATATAGTTTAAAAGGGAATTATTTTTTTTTTCAAAGTACTGTTTATTGAAGGCCCAATAGGGATCAATTGCTGTGCTAAAAACTTTACGTGCATCAACTTATTTAATTCTTATTATAACAAAATTGGGCATTAAAATCTGTGTTTTCGGCTGAGATGGGAAGATCTCTTGAGCCTACAAGTTCCAGACTAGTCTGGGCAACATAGTTGTTTCTGGAAAAAAAACAATTGTGTTTTACATTAAAAAAAATTGAGGCTTACAGAGGTGAAGACACCTCCTCAGGGTTACAAAGCTTGCAAGTGGCTGTTTATATCCCATAAGCCTAGGGTTTAAACCTAGATCTGACTAATTCCAAAGCTAATACATTTTCTCAACCTTCCACTGTCAACAATTGTCCACTGACCTCCAGTTGATTCTATTTTCTGGAGGATTGGATTAGGTGATGCAGCTTGGTTTGGCTCAAGATGACCAAGAGTCAGGCTTCATCCTTGGGCTTACTTCACTCTGGAAGCTCATGGAGTGACAGGAGCAGACTACCCTTTGCCAGGTAATTTGCCTCCTAATATTGTATACTTTGTGAAAAGTAACTTTAGCTTGAACTGTTCTATTAATCAACAAATTTGAAAAACAGCAACCCCCTTTCATTACATGATTATGTGATGATTTGTTACATGAATGCTTTAACATCCATATGGAATGGTAATTTATTTAAAGTTTTAGGTACAGAATGACACTGGACCCTAACTATTATCACCTTTTATTTTATTATGTACCCAGGGTGTGCTAGTGTACTGCCTCAGGCAGAAAATTATATAGAGAAAGGATATAAAGTTTAACGAGGCTTTATGAGTCCAAACACCCTTCCCATTTACCTTTATCCCTCTTTTTCTGCTTACAAATTTTGCTTTTCCCAGCTGAATCTATGCCAAATTCAAGACGTTTAATTTTGTATTCACTTCACTTTCACCAACAGTCTCCTCCCAGTATACTTTTCCAGGATGATCTTTGGGCTACTTTTGCCTACCAAGAAGGAATTTAATCTACATGGCCTCTGCTTTTCTAAACTAAAATATATATATAT
>NW_016814117.1:1013615-1025254 GCF_001698545.2 Rhinopithecus bieti
TAGTATATAATATAATATAATTTAAATTTATACATATATAATATATATTAGATTATTACATTTGTTAACACCAATTAATTTCACCTACAGATTTTTTAGTACCCTAAAATGTGTTTCAAAAAAGCATTTCTTCAGTGTTTTTAAGTATATATTTAAGTCAGTTTTAAATTATATTTAAAAGCCTTAGTATTTCTTATTTTAACTTTTGTTCTTCTGGTTCCTTTGATACTTTTCATCTAATTTTATTTTAATATTTTAAAATTAAAACACGAACTCTTCTGGAAGCAAATAAATTATGGTGAGTTTCAAATTTAAATTTGTACTTTGAAAATAACTCTCTGGTATAAAAGGAACAAAAGTGAGAAAAGTGTCATCCATGCCTAGTTATGGGCGAGATCTGCTAAATGCCACTGAAAGGAAAAATCCACACCTTGGCAGGACCAAATTCCAAAAAGCCATAGCTGTTCTACAATGCTTAGAGTTCCACAACAATAAGTGGCTTTCCTGGGATTCATATATTCCCTAAAATGAGGAAATATATATTCTGAAAATAAGTGCCATTGTTGACTATTAAATTAGGCCTGACTCTCACATTGCTTCCTAAATTCCCTGCCCCTTCAGAAATGGTATCATTTGGGGTGGCAAGATAAATCTTATTTCCAGTGGAGAAGTGGGTCATGGAAAATGGTGATATTAGCCTAGACATTTCCGCATTGAGACACCTAGACATTCTGATTAATCAACTGAAGTGGCAGGATGGGTTATCTGGATTTTACAGTTATCATTTTCTCTCAGTTGGGCTTTCTCATCACCAGTAACAAAGCTGTGTTGGTAACTTTATTCCTTCCAGTGTTTGTATTTGTCTCCATCCATACCGAGCTTGTTCCCATTTTAGGACCTTTGTGCTTGCTGTCCTACTGTCTAGGTTGCTCTGTACCCAGACCTTTGCACAGCCTCAAATATCTCCTGCTTAGATACGACTTTCCTGAACTCCAAATTCACATGTCCCCCTTTTCCCAGTCACTCCATTATATCATTCTGTCTTATTTCTTTTATAGCATTTGTTGCATCTTGAAATTATCTTGCTTGTATTATGAAATTAATTTACATAATGTCTATAACCATCTCTAAAGTGGCATCTCTATGATATGATAAAACCTTGATCATTTTTTTTCACCACCGTATTCTCTTCACCTATAACATGCCTGGAAAACAGTGGTACTCAATAGACACTTATAGAGAGGATAATTAAATGGTCATTTTAAATTTAAACTATTGTATATTTTTAAAGATAAAGAAGAACAGAATGCTTATCAGGGACTATGCTTACCCAAGTGCACTGATCTGAACTCAGGTTCTGTGCTACACTGATATTTGGGCATGTGAATGAGCTTTGCTATACTCATGTTTGTTTTGGATTAAGGAAAAGCCTTTCCCCTCTCAGTTCTATTAATGGGAGGAATGAAGTGACCCGTCTGTGTCTGTCAGTCATTACTGGGAGAATGAGAACACTGATCTTTGTAAGTGTCAAGTTTTTGACACTTTGTAAGTGTCAAAATCTAACTCTTCAAATATAGTTTGAACTTTTGACACATAAATTTCAAAAATCCATCACTCTTATGGCTTTTATTACTGTAACTAAAGAAAAGTTTCAACCTTTTATTTCCTGTCTTAGAACATTTTATTTTTAATGCAGTTGTTAAATCTGCTAATGAGTGTTTTTTATTAACAGCCAAGTCAACTCCCTTCTGTAATCATTTTAATACATGCATAGAGGCATTCACAATGTCTTACAATTTCATGTTTTTGAAAATATTAAGTTTTAAGTATATCTCATTGACTGTCATGCTTATTGAAATTACTAGCTAGAAAGACACACACATTCAGAGAATGTCTTGTGAACTTTTATGCTAATAATTAGGAATCTCTTCTACTGCATGAAGGATAACTTGGGCAGGTTAATAGTACTACCCCCAATTTTATTTTTAAAATTGAAAATATACTATTGTATCTTATCTTCTATAACTATTTGGGAAATAAATGAGTCTTTATAGAACAGATGATGACACTATTAAGTAACATTTTCCACCTAAAAAGAAAATAACATGCATTAATGATTTGTAAATCATAAACTTCCGCCAGACATGGTGGCTCGTGCCTGTAATCCCAGCACCTTGGGAAGCTGAAGCAGGTGGATCACCTGAGGTCAGGAGTTTGAGACCAGCCAGGCCAACATGATGAAACCCCGTCTCTACTGAAAATACAAAAATTTAGCCAGGCTTGGTGGTGGGCACCTGTAATCCCAGCTACCTGGGAGGCTGAGGTAGGAGAATCGCTTGAACCCAGGAGCCAGAGGTTGCAGTGAGCCAAGACCGTGCTGCTGCACTCCAGTCTGGGCAACAAGAGTGAAACTCCATCTCTAAATAAATAAATAGGAAAATTCTGCACTAATATAAGTGATCAACGTAAGCCTCAAAAAAAAAAAAAAAAAAAAAAAGAGTTTGATTTTAACTCTCAGGCAAACAGATGATGATATAAAACAAAATAGTTCAAATATTGCATGTGGCCTGAAATTCAAACACTTGCTTCATAGATACCTGTTTGCTGTATATTAGACTAAATCCTACATGTAAATATGAAAAAAGATAAGTTCTCAAGTGTAAATATTAAGTGAGGTGAAGGTCAGTTCTATTAGTTACCTTGTAACATCCTTCATGCATCTGTTTGGGGGTTCTAGCTACCTAAAATCTTTTTAAGATTTTAAAAAAAATGTCTTCTTACTCCTGAAATCAGCTTTGTTAGCTCTCAAATCCTTTTATCAAAGACTAGATTTCTAAAATACATTTGTAATGATGTGTCTTTTCTTAATCCAGTGGGTTCCCAGTGTGTGGTTTGTAAATTACCTGCTTCAAAGTCACCTGAAGTGATATTAAAATACAATGTGTGTGTCTCAACCAATCCTTTATTTTTGTGAATGGCCTTGGCCAGTTTAGACGATCAACAAATAAGCTCTTTGAGTAAGTATTGGTAGCTTTGTTAGAGGTATCTGGGAGTTAGATGACTCCACCCCCACAATCTAATTACCAAGAGGTACATTTCAGTGAAAACAAGTCTTCAACAATCAAATTTCCCAAGTGTACATGTGTTATAAGCAAACAGCCAGAAAATAGTCATATGACTTGCCTGTTGTTTCAGGTGGGCTGGCTGCAAGTGAGGCTCACCAACGAGCACCTTGCACGAAAAGCTCACTCCAAACAGACGTCAGTGACATCAAGACCTCTTTTGGGTCAGGCAGCTGGGTTCAGTGGGGCTTAGACCTCACATACTCCATCAATGGCATTTGAGTGCTGGGCTTCTCCACTCCTATATTCATACAAGACATTTTCTAGGTGCAGAAAATTTTTCTTTCTCAGTTACTTCTCAGGTACTCTTGATACCACTAATTGTATAAAATTCTTTCTAACATCTTTTATAGTAAATAACAAAACTTCCGGTGTTGATTTCACTACAAATAACTAAGTAGCCACCTCTGAAGAGGGCAGGTCCTGATTAGGACACTATCAAGCATTCCTATTAGGCATTAGATTATATGAACAAAAGTTATTTATACTGAAGTGATATATAATTATAACACTACCGAATCAAAATCTCTGCATGCAAGACCTGGGAATCTATGTTTTTAACAAATATTTCCAGGTAATATTTTAAAAACATATTTGTAGACTTTTACAAACATTTTAAAATCCTAAATGCTGTTTTCTTGACTTACTTTCTCTTTTAGGAAGAATACTGAATTAATATTCACTTCAACAGCCACTTCAAAACTACTCACTGTTTTCTAAATGAGATTTCTCCCCATAAAATTTCTTGAATTTTAATGCTTTTACTAATACCTAACTCCAGTGAAGAAATTTTTTTCATTCATTTTTTGTAATGCCCTTTTACCTATTGAGTCAGTATGCTAAATACAGGGTGGTGACTTGCTCTGCAGTAGTTTTTAAATCAAATGCTCAAGTCAGAGCCGTGATTAAGTGAAGACAGGTACAATAACTAAATGTGTTCTAGTACTGGAAATACCAATTGTTGCATGCAGGAGATTGTCATTTTAATTTACTCTTATCTGATCTTTGTCTTAGTAGATCTATCAAAGAAAAGTGGCAAGAGCACTATTTGAACTAATGATTTGCAGAACGACTCATTACCCAAGGGCAGAGTTCACAGAAAACGTACATTACAGAGGTCTACCTTACTGATCTTAAAAGAGTAAACAAAGACATACAATGAGGATGATGTAATACTACAATGCTCCTTTAGTCTCTAGACTGTCTTTTGCTTCACAGTTATTTTTAAGAATTAGTATTAACTGTAAAATTTTTTTTGTCTGTCTAACCCAATTTCTTTGAGTAATGCTATTTCTTTATGATAAACCTGAGTTAATAAGTATTAAATACCTAAAAATATTTTCTAAATGAGGATTAGCGATTAATGCACATAGCAGATGCACAGTAAAAGATGGCTTTTATTTTTTACTGAGTGTACTACTACCGATAGAAAACCGTGGGCTATGGTTGAAACTGAAATGCAGCCAGGTGTTAAGGAGGACACAAGGCTATGTCTGAGCTTCCAAGGATTGGATGATGTACATTAGCTGATCAGCCTTGAAATCAAGGGACATAATCCGACCCCCTCATCCTGGAGTTTTTCTAATAAATGGGGAAGGAATAAATGGAATGATTATAAGTGCTTTCTGATTTTAAAAAATCTTTTATTTTAGCCTCTACACTAAGGACACAACAGGTGCTTTTAAAGAAAGAAATAGAAATAGCTTCTTTTAGAGTAACCCAATAGAATGAGACCATTTTACTCCGGTAATTTCTTTATTCACATGATCTTAATGTATAACTTTTAAGAAGTTCGGAGGCTGAGAAAAACAAATATCAGTATTTCCATTTCAAAAGGAAGAAAGAGGCTTTTACAGATGAGAAAGTTAAGCCACTTGTCCAAAGTCAGATGAAAGTGTTAAAAGTGGAATGTCAAGTCTTTAAACTCTGGGTCAAGAATTCCTCCCACTATGGTAAATTATAAAATCAAACTAACAATAACTTTTCATTACTTTTACTTTATTATCACAAAATAGTTTAGTCATATGGGAAACTATTACCTCACAACATCATTGTAGTTTCCCTAAAACAGACCCTATAACTTTGGCTTGATTTTGTCCATGGGCACTGATGATGGGGTATAGACCATCATTTTCTTCGGAGAGAATGCATGCTGCATGCTGTGGTTTTTGCATCTCCACAGCCAGCCTGTCCAGTCCATGAAGCTATCACATGCATCCCTACTGAGGCTTTTTCAGGGCCTACTATTCCCACATTTGTGTGGAGAGACCAAGCTATTCGTGATCTATGCTTCCTGATTCCAGTGCAGCTGGTGAATGCATATCCTACATTTCCACAAAAATCTACTTTATTTCTTCCAGTCCTAGGTGTAAAGGATCAGCCCACAGGATGGAACAAAATAGATCCTCCTCCCTTCTATTTCTAGAATAGGAAGGAGAAAAAAGCAAAATTATTTATTAGGATCTTCACAGCAAAATTTCAGAAAACAATCCTGTCCTCTTAGCTAAAGGCAAAATAGCAAGGTTTGAATGAAAGTTCAAACTTCCTGGTCCTGTTTCCTTTATGCAAAAGATTACTTGGGCAATTAATTTAGCTGGTCAAGGTCATGTCTTATTCTGAATTTCCTGTTTTACTTTCTAAAAATTTTTTTTTCAAGTTGCTCCAGGCAAATGAGAGTTACCTAAACATATTAAATAAGCAGATTTCTAAGATGGGTTTAGCTCTAAGTAAGTGAAGAATTTTCAGGCCTCTTAAAGATCTTTGATACCATGTAACTCTGTCCTCAGTGACTCCCACAGAAAGAGTGCAAGGCAGCTTCTCCTGTGGTTTCTTAGGGCTCTTATAGCTTCTGGAATTAAAAAACTCTGGAGAGGCTGCTTAGGCAACAGTTTTCAAGTGTGACTTAAAAGGCTCCGCATTTCAAAATCCCAGGGTTATGAGTGAAAAGGTGTTGAATGAAAGGTTCTTAATTACATCCCCTTGCACCTAGTTTATCTGGCCCGGTGATGGAGTTCCTTAATATGCAACACCTGGACATTGCAGTCGTCCTAATTCCTTTAAGACTGTCCCGGACTCTGCCTTTAACTAGTTGCTAAAGTTCCACACAGCCTTTGTGCAACTGCCTGAGGGTTGCAAAATGAGGGGATGACATGTTGGCAAGTGCCTCAGTTTTCCATCATCAGCCAGGAGGCAGCCAGAACCGGTCTGGTGAGAAAGAACTCCAGGAAAAACACCTCCCCAGGTTTGTGTCAATAACGCTTTTAAAATGGAGATCCAGAGAGTCCAAAGGAGTTCTTATGGGCCTCATAGACTAAGAACCAAGCTCAGTTAGAATGAAGCTTATTAATGTGGACTTCTTAGAATAAATAGGGCTGATTTTACACAGTGATTCGATCTGGGGAAGATGAATTCTTGGCAATGCTCTCAATTCCTCCTGTTGGTAATTCCTAGGGGTGCTTGCTAGCCAGGGTTCACGTTCGATGTTCTTACAATGCAATCTTTTGTCGCTCCTATCTCAGGCTCCAAGAGTCCTCATACAGTCCTCTGCAGAGCTGGACAGGATTTTACTGCGTGGTTGCTTGCAGCTGGCAACAGCTGTCACTACACTTTTTTATCCGCATTTATTTTTGTGTGTTAAGATTGTGTTTCTAGTCCTCCCCCAACTTCTGATACTACGCAAACAGTGCCAAATTGTTTGTTGGCGAACATGATATTATTAGTAAAGGCCAGTGGCTTCTTCCAAGGGAGCATTGACTGTTTACGTCGTGGCTTTATGTAGCCACTTCTGGGTATGGCACTCACTGTGCCGTTTATTTTGGTTAATGTTTTTAAAAGACTCATTTTGACTTTAAAATCAGAGGCGGCAAATGAAACTTTGCTTAAGGATTCATGTCCCTAAAATGTAATATTGGAGTGGTAAGGAAAAAAGGAATCATCTTTTAGCAGCAGCTAGGTATAAGGTATAATGAAGTTTGTGGAAAAGAAAAATAGGGTTTATTTTATTAGATCCAATATTGACAGCACTGCCCTAGCATGATGGACATGCCTTCTGTATGAGATGAGTATGACATCCACTCAAAAAACAGCCCAGTGGGGAGAGAAATGCCAGCAATAATAGATGTGACCTTTTAGTGCCTTGGCCATTGGCATTGCCTGAGGGTAATCCTAGATCACCCATTTTTCCATTTGGATGTAGCTGAGACTGACAGGGCAGGTGTCCTGCCTAAAGCAACTGATTTACTGATTTACGAGCAGCTTTCAGTCTCCTTCCTACTTGCCTCTTCCAAAGTGAACTTGAAAATCCAGTTCTTTTCACTACCTCTGCAGAAAACCCAGAGGCAAGCACAGGATTTATTCTTTGTTACTTGTAAGGCTGCTGTTTAAGTCATGCAAAGGTCGATGATTAAATGACATACCATAAAGATTTTTAGTATTGTTATTAAACCCAGTAGGATTAAAATGCAGTTACTGACGAAAGACTTGAACTGCAGTGTCTAGATGAAGCTAATTTGAACACAACTTAATCCCCTCATCATAATATGAACAAGGAACAAAACAAATGGTACCATGGCAGCTGGACACTGTCTCAGGCACCACAACTTCTGGTTGTTGAAATTAGCTATGGGTTGATTTTGTAACTCATAGTTACATATTACCATTAATGTCACCAACCTGTCTTGTTAAACACCAGGTCTGCACCCAAATCATTCAACCTAACCTCATGGGGTGGATGGAGAAAGTGTGTTTTGAACTCAATGACCCATGGCTTCTTAGGGTGTAAAATATGGGCTAGACAGCTCTGAGTGTGGGAGGGGAGAGGATCACATTTGGCCTCGCTACATGTTACAAGTGGTGCTTGCAGTATCCTGGCTCCCTCTCTCTACATCCTCAGCAGGAAAAGTGCTTAAAACCATTTGAGGGGGCATAGCTTAGTTACATCCTGAATAGACATGTGTGAACCTGTCTTTTCTGGAAGCTAGATTTAGGTTAGCTTGAATGTCCAACCAATACCTGTATGCCTGCTTTCCATTCTGTCCTGTGCCATCTGGAGCAACTCAGCTCTCTGGACCTTAGCCGCAGTTTTCCAATCTGGACTGTGACCTTTCCTTTGACCTGTGGTTGGTCTTATATCATAGCCACCAACTGCTGCCTGTGTCAGGATGCATGGCCCTGCTCTGCCCATCGCCTTCCTGCTGGCTCAGCCCCCAGCTCCATTTTTTTTTTTATTTGAGACATAGTCTCACTCTGTTGCCCAGGCTGGAGCGCAGTGGTGTGATCTCAGCTCACTGCAGCCTCTGCCTCCCAGATTCAAGTGATTCTCGTGCTTCAGCCTCCAAGTAGCTGGGACTACAGGCATGTGCCACCATGCTTGGCTAATTTTTGTATTTTTAGTAGAGATGGGGTTTTGCCAAGTTGGACAGACTGGTCACAAACTCAGCCTAGCTTCTAATCCAGGACCTCTTACACCATTCTGTTCCATGGTCTGATGCTGACCACTAGTTGAGTTCAGGCTCAAGTGACTGCTTAGACCACAGGCTGAGAGTTTAGGCCTGGGAAGAATACTGCTGAGGCACCCAAGACCCAGAGGGGAGAGTACAGGCTGTTTTGAGCCAGCAACAAAGGTCACTGTGTGCTCTCCAGTGGTCAAAAATTTGAGCAGAAATATCTGGCTTAAATGGGAGAAAAGTGAAAGCAAGAAGAATATGAGCCATTAATCTTGTGCCACACGAATAACTAACATGAGGCTATAGACTTGCAACTCAGCTCACTTGGGTAGTATTTGCATCTTGAGTTTCTCACACATTGTGAAAAACCACCCAGGGATATTTTTATTTATGATCTTAATTTTGTTGGACGGGTACTATGTTCATGTGGTTTCAAATTCAAAGGTATAAAAGGGTACAAAATTCAAAAAATCTCCTATTTTCCGTTCCAGAGAAAACCAAAGTTATCAATTTATTTCATACATTTAAAGAGATATTGGATGCATATACATGGGTATAACTGCATGTATCATTTTGCTCTTTTGAAAAAAATACAAATAATACACACTGTATACACTTTTTTTGTCCCTTACATTTTCCTCTTATACATTAGAATTTGGCCCTATTACTATACAAAGAGTAATTTTATTTTCTTTTGTTTTACATATTTTGTTTTACTTTTCTCCTTAATCCATTATCTTGGAATTTGTCCATCATACAAAGAGTATTTTTTTTTTTTTTGGCTTTGCAATGTTCTGTTTTATGGATTGCCATTGTTTATTTAGCCATTCTTCAATCAATGGACATTTAGGTTATTTCTCATTGTTATGAACAATGCTGAAATGAATGGTACATTTCCTTGTATATGGAGAGGACTGCTACTAGATACAGGAAAAGGGGTCTAGTAATATAAACACCTTGTAAATAAATACATAGATTTTTGTTCTTCTCAATGACTTCTCACTACTTAGATTCTAATAACTATCCTGACAGGGAGGGAAAGGTAATACATACTTTTTTTTTTCTTTTCATTTTTTGAGACAGAGTCTCACTCTGTCACCTAGGCTGGAGTGCAGTGATGTGGATCTCAGCTCACTGCAACCTATGCCTCCCTGGTTCAAGAGATCTTCCCAGCTCAGCCCCCCGAGTATCTGGGATTACAGGCCTGTGCCACGCCCAGCTAATTTTTTTTTTTGTATTTTTAGTAGGGACGGGGTTTCACCATGTTGGCCAGGCTAGTATCAAACTCCTGACCTCAAGTGATCCGCCCACCTCAGCCTCCCAAAGTGCTGGGATTATAGGCGTGAGCTACTGTGCCTGGCCCATTTTTCTTTCTTTCTTTTTTTCTTTTTTTTTTTAACATAAGGAAAATGTATATAAAGAGAGGCAAAGGTGACAGCTTTCTTTAAAGGGAAAGTTGAATGGAAATTCATTTCTTAGATACACCCCAGAGTACCACTTTTTAGCAGAGAAGTCCATTCTTGATTCCAGAAAAAGTGCTAAGACAAAATCTTGTTGGGATGATCTGTTTTTAGAACTCTTTAAAAAAATACCTGTTTCCTCACATATATACAAAGTAAAGGAAAGCAAATAGCTTATAGAACAAGGATGACTTTTACATGATTGAGAGCAGATTCAAGGTGGAGTCACCAGTGGAAGTCATTGAGACAACAGAGAAGAGAGATCTTTCAAGGTGGCGAACCAGCTTCTGATTGAAGGGAGTGTGTGATGGTGGGTAGGCAGGAGCAGTCTCATTGTCCTTGTAAGTAGCTCTCCAGGATAGCTTTTGTGTTTGATGTAAAGAGAGAAAACAAGTTTTGTGAGCACAGTCTTAAAACCAACAGAGCATACCTTAGTTACGTCCTGGAATAGACTTGTGTGAACCTGTCTTTTCTGGAAGCTAGATTTAGGTTAGCTTGAATGTCCAACCTATACCTGTATGTCTGTTTTCCATTCTGTCCTGTGCCATCCGGAGCAACTCAGCTCCCTGGACCTTAGCCCCAGTCTTCCAACCTAGACTGTGACCTTGCCTTTGATCTGTGGTTGGTCTTATATCATAGCCACCGACTGCTGCCTGTGTCAGGATGCCCCTGCTCTGCATGCCCCTGCTCTGCCCATTCCCTTCCTGCCAGCTCAGCCCAGCTTCTACTACAGGACCCTCTTATCTCACCCTGTTTTATGGCCTGATACTGGCCACTAGTTGAATTCAGGCTCAAGTGACTGCTTGGACCAGAGGCTGAGAGAAATGCAGCAAATCAGGGCACTGAGATCACTGATTACTGGGCAAGAGAAACTGTAGCTGCAAAGGAAGAACTGGTACACACGAACACTGAGAAACATCACCCCAAAATTGCTCTTCTAAAACTGAAATATGAAGATGAATATACAAAGAAAGAAACTTTAAAGCTTAGTGAGAAAGCAATCAAACATACCTGTGCACTTATTTTTTTATTTAAGAATTAAAAACAAATTTTTAAAAGACAAGGTCTTGCTCTGTCACCCAGACTGGAGTGCAGTGGCACGACCACTGCAGCACCCAGGTCCTGGGCTCTAGTGATCCTCCTGCCTCAGCCTCCCGAGCAGCTGGGACTACAGGTACACACCACTATGTCTAGTTACCTTTTGTTTTCTTTTAGTAGAGACAGAGTCTTGCTATGTTGCTCAGGCTGGTCTTGAACTCCTGGGCTCCAGGGATCCTCTTGTCTCGGCCTCTCAAGTAGGGGCATTATAGGCATGAGCCACCATGCCTGGCCCAAGTTTAAATTTTCACTTTTAAAAGTATATACTTTTTATTTTAAAAAAGTGATTAAGTGTATTTTATTTATTTTGTTTTAATGTAACTTGAAGCTAAGCTTACTGTGTGAACCAAGCCATTTTGATCAGTGATAAATTGCAGGTCTAGTTTTCTTTTCTTCTTATTGAAAGATCAAGAACCTTGGGAGGCCGAGACGGGCGGATCACGAGGTCAGGAGATCGAGACCATCCTGGCTAACACGGTGAAACCCCGTCTCTACTAAAAAATACAAAAAACTAG
>NW_016814117.1:1025804-1041215 GCF_001698545.2 Rhinopithecus bieti
TTTTTTTTTTTTATTTTACTTAATCTTAAAACTAAATGTCTTTCTGCAAGAAGAAATAACTCAAAACTTCTGTTGGGATCAAGTATGATTAATAGCCTGAAATCAGGAATAAAACTGCTTTATAGAAGAGTAAGAAAATAAGGCACAGATAAATCTCCTAAATTCTTCTTTGTGTACTAGAGGAAAACAAAATAAAATTTTCTCAACCCTTAAAAACTTTGTGAGCTCTAAAACCATTCACAAACATAATTTATTATTACAGAATCCCAGTTGCACACCTGAAAACCCTGGGGCCACATATGTTTCAGAATTCAGAATTTCTCAGATTTTTTTGAAAGCAATGTAACACAAATACTATATATGAATGCCCTTATCAGGGTCTGGGGGAGCACCTTGTAATTGAACACATTACTATTTTTGGAGCAAATGTATGAAAAGTCATGGTACATGCAATAAATAAAGACTATAAATAGCTTTGTGTCAGGTCAGGTTAGGCCCACAGATGAGTTCAGGTCAAATCAGGTCATGTGTTTTCAGGAACACTTTTGGTTTTCAGAAATTTTTGGATTTCAGAGCTGGAGATAAGAGACAGTGGAGCTGTATTTTTATCCCCAGTGTGGCGCGGGTCAACACAAAGGCAGCGTGTCTGGTAGGAAGATCATCAGATCTGGACTCAAGTAGGCCTGAACACCTGATCTACCTTTTACTCCTCGGATTTATTGTGGAAATTACTTCACCTCTATAGGCCTCTGTTTCCTTATCTGAAAATGGGGAAAAGAATCCTACCTTGCAGGATTGTGGTGAGGGTTAATGATAATATAGGCCAGGTGTCTAGTTACCTGGTACTTACAGTATGATTGATAGCTGCTATCATTGTTCATGAGAGGTAGTATCTAATGAAATTGAATAAAATCTTTTTTTTATTATTTCAAATTTGAAAGTAGCAGGGAAAAGGGGTAGAAATTTTGTATGTGAATCCCAGCAGACTTCCTAAAGAGAAAAGGGGCAAGGCCCCAAAGCTTTGTCTCTGGGACTTAACATCTATTGAAACCTATTAGGCTGGACAGGATAGCAACTGACCTCAGCTCAGAGTCAGGGAAGTTCCAAAGAGTCCTAAGAGCCCCTGAAATGAAACCCCCAGGAAGGTAGAAAGAACTTGCACAGTGGGTTGGTCCCAACTGAGAGACGGGCAAATGTAGTCTGGGCCCATGAGGAATTGGACATAGGAACCTGTCTCACCCTGAGCATCTGTGGTCATGCGTTCAACCTGCGCCAGTGACTATGTTAATTCATTTATTTATTCATTCAGCAATTGTTTTTGAATGTCAACGAAGCATAGATCTGTGAAAATATCCAAGAAACATACAGAAACAACTCTATCTTCATTAGCATTATAGTTTAAGAGGGACTTAAACAAGGAGCAACAGCAAATCACCCAAAATTGTGGTGAATTTTCTAAAGGGATAAACTTGGTGAGCAGTGGTAAGGGCAGGAATGGGCTACTTACAAAGAGGAAAGCAAGAGGAGACAGGACAGCCATGACCGAGGCTGAGGTGTGGCCAGAACCCTCCTCCTCTGTGACACCTCGCTGCTGTGCCTTCTCATCATCAGCTTTCAGATGGAGTGCCATCCCCTCAGAAGGCCTTCTTGAGCTCGCTAAACTGCATTTCACTCTCCACTTTCGCCAGTCACTTTCTCCCCATTATCCCAGTTTATTTTTTCAGAGCTTTTATAACCATCTGAAATTATCTTTTCTAGTTTTGCATGTATTTATTACATGCTTCCCCCCTTTAGAAAGATTCTTGAGAGCTCTGAACATTTTGTCCAGTGTCTGATGGTGCCTAAATATTTGTTGAATGATTAAAAGGAAGACTATGCAAAGACCTTAAAGCAAAAAAAAAAAAAAAAAAGCTAGATGCATTCTATGAAATAAAACGAGGCATTTGGGTCTTGTTAATGATAATGGCCTCCAATGAATCCTGCCTCCTGGTATCCCTTATGTAGTCCCCTCCCATACTGACTCAGGGCATGGCCACATGACTTATTTGGCCAATGGGACATCAGCAAACAACAGAAGCGAAGGCTTGATAAGTGCTTTTTTAGAACACAGATGAGCCACGTGAGAAAGTCCTGCCTGGTCTGGTCTCCTTCAAGAGGAAATACCACTTGGAGTGTAAGGTGCTGACGTTCCAGCTGTCCCAGCTGAAATTCAGTCACCCAGCTGAAATTTGCTGAGTGAGTAAGTCCAGGCAAAACCAATAGAAAGATCCACCCATCCACCCTGTAACAGTGAGAAGAAAAAAAAAAGTTGTCACTCTAAGCCACTGAGTTTTTGGGTGGTCTGCTATGTGCAAAAAACCTGAAACAGAGCCAAGGCATAGTGAGCAGGCGAAGGTAGTGTGAGATGGTTTAGGAAGGAAAACAATTATTCAGAACCTTACACATGTCAAATTACTGTATGTTAAATACAATGGAAATTAACAGGTTTGAAGGAAGTGAAGGCTTATTACTGAAAAGATCAGTTAGGAGGCTATTCCAGATATCTTTCATTGCTTTGAGTAATGGAATATGGTGGAAAAGACCAGAGGCCAGTGCCCAGGCTTAGGCCTTATCAGACTGGCAACTTCTACTTCCCTTCTTTAGGAACACTCTCTGGGAAGCCTGAGCATCTGTTTAGAAAGCTGATTACTCTGCTGGAGCAATTACTTGGAGAGGCCCTTAATCACAGGCCCCTTCACCCTGCTCTGCCCCCAAATTCAAGACGAGGAGATATACATCATCTTTCAATGGGAAGAGTGCAGTCCACCATAAGTTCCCAGATATCTCTTAATTCTCACAATAACATTATAATGTCATTAATATCACTCAAATTTTTACAGATGAAAAAATGAAGTATAAATGATCTAGATAGCTTTGTTTGAACTTTCACAGACATAGAGGCAGCATTTTAATTTAGGTCTTCCTAATTCCAAAAGCAAGCTATTGCCAATATAAGATCTGGATGGGCTCTAGGTTGGCAATATATGAGAGTTTTGGTGGCAGAAAGAGAGGAGGTGAAAAGTTGTATTAGAGTTAGGGAGAAGATAAAAGGAAAGAAAGCAATATTCCAGGAAAGCAACCTTTTCTTCTTACTACTCCTCTCAAATTGTAGATGACCCTCTGTGACAACCACAACTAAGGATGAGCTCTGAAGAACAACACATGCTTATTCTATCTGGTTGGTGTACAAGGATAATTGTGGTTTTTGCCATTACTTTCAATGGCAAAAACCATAATTACGTTTGTATCAACCTAATAAGTTTTCCACACTTACTATTGCTTCACATCCATTTAAAAGGAAAAATGCTTATTGAAGCATAGTCATCAGTAGCTAAAAACTAGAAACCACTTACATATCAGCCAACAGGAGAACAGACAAGTACATTGTGGCATTGTTATACAGTAGAGTATAAACAGAACTATATGCTCAACATACATAATTCTCAAAAACATAATCAAGAAAAGTTAGAGAACAATGTATATAGCACAATACCAATTTTATAATGTTTAAAAATATGCATAGCAATGCAACATGTAACTTACAAATTCATACTAGGTAGCAATCACATGAACAATACACTTGAGAAAAGTAACTACCTGTTCAGGTGATCATAGTTACCTCCAGGAAGAAAAAAATAAAGAAAGAAAATGGGAAATCTAGATTAAAGCTTTAATGGTATCAATAATTTATTATTATTTTTAAATGAAGCAAATATGGCAGGTAGAAACAAAAGGAACTGTTTTCAAGGTGATTTTGATGAGATCAAAGGCCAAAGCAAAGTTGTGCGAAGGCTTAGGTGGCAATTTGTAAAAATTTTAGCCCATTAGTTCACCAAGTACAACATAGGACCTTGAACACAATAAGAACTGGAAGAAATGAAGTGTCACTTTGTACCTTGATGTTGTGCAGTTGGGAAGGCACCCACACACTGTACCCTACTCAGCAAAGCCACATTCTCTTAATGGTTTTCAGAAGCCAAGGTAGAGAGGAAGTGCCTTTTAAAAATAGCTTTTGAGGCAAGAAAGGCCATAACAGGAAGGCCAGATGGAAGAACAAGAACAGACTTGTTTCTGAGCACATGAAACATCCAGGAATTAACATGGTGGGTTTTGATTGGAGTGGAGTATGGGGAGAATCTTTTCCTGCAGGCCAGATCTATGAGTCAGTGACTTCATTCGATGGATGAGTCCTAGGGAAATTCAAGTAACTCTTAAAAATAGAAAGACCTGGAATTGCTAACAGATGAAAAATAAGATTCAACCACTTGTAAATGATGATATCAGGACCTTTCTTATGTTAATTGGTAGACAGGGTTTGGAAGAAGAGACACTAAACCTCGAATGAAAAGGAAGCCCTGCATGGAAATGATGTGAGGCAGGATGGGGCAGCTGGAGAAACAAACAACCAGTTTCATCAATGGTTATCTTCTGTTTACCTTTGTTTGTGCAAGAGCCCAGAAGCAGCTGCTTGCAACAGTCTTTCACATATTGTTGATAACTTGGTAGGGGTTATAACAAAGGCTTATTCCACTAATGCCCCTAAAAATGTGGGCATGTATCTTATCTCTGTGCACTGGCCTCTTTGATATACCCTGGGACATCCAGATACCCTGAAACCTGAGTCCCAGGGTGTAAAAACCACTTACTGGTATTGTGTATGATTTACCAATAAGGAGACTAAATTACCTGGAAGAACATGGAGAATATGTGCTGATGTTCCAGACAAATTATGTTTTCTAGTTGTAGCACTTGTTTAAAAAGAAGATACTGAAAAAGCAAGCTATGAACATATAGAAAGAAGGATTCAAGTCCCATTGAATCTTTGTTAGCCAGTCTTTGGGAACAAATTCCATAGCTCTTCCTCCATAAATCCTTCTAGAGAGACAAAATATGAGATTTTTTAGCCTTTTACCTCCTCTAACCCTAACTTGCTTGAAATACTTAGTAATTTTCATATCTTAAATAGAAAATCAAGCCAGCCAGATTTTATTTATAAGAAGATGAAATACCGGTTTTCCCTGAAAGTAGGCCTAAATGTAAACTAACGACACTGCTGACCTTTCCTTATCAATCTAAAAGGTAAAAAAAAATTCAAAATGGCCTGGGGACTCAACAGTAAAGGCTTTTTAGAAAACGATACAAGCGTTGGCTGGGCGCAGTGGCTCAGGCCCGTAATTCCAGCACTTTGGGAGGCCAAGGCAGGAGTATCACTTGAACTCAGGAATTTGAGACCAGCCTGGGCGACATGTCAAAACCCCATCTCTACTAAAAAAACACAAAAATTAGCCAGTCATGGTGGTACGTGCCTGTAGTCCCAGTTACTTGGGGGACTGAGGCAGAAGGATTGCTTGAGCCTGGGAGGTCGAAGCTGCAGTGAGCTGTGTTCGCAGCACTGCACTCCAGTCTGGGCAACACCCCTTGTCTCTAAATAAATAAATAAATAATTTAAAATGATACAGGCATAACTCTTGTTTCTCATCTCCGGTAACTGTAAATGGCATTTTACCATCCCTATTTCTTAAGGAAGAAACCTAGGAGTCCTCTTTGAATATTTCCTTTCACAAAATCTATTGATCAAATCAGCAGCAGGTTTAATAGCTTCTTCCTCCTAAACATAATTTAAGTCATCTCTTTTTGCACCACCACCTGCCATCACCATTTCTCTTGCAGAGCCACCAGGCCCTGGGGAGACCACACTCTTGGAGAGAATATGGGTTCTGCAAGAAGTAATTGATACCTTCAGGAAATGCACCTTTTCCCTCTAAACACAGAGCAAAACCCCTGAAACTGGGAGCTGGGCCTTAGAGGCACATGTTGTCCCATCCTGAGAGTGGATGCCAATAATAACTCTGAGGCTCAGGTCACTGGGATGGGAAATCTGAATCTGTGACTCTTCTCCTTGGGGAGCTGAACTGATTCATGGTTGCTGATGACCACTGGCTACTGATCTCTTTAGGAAAGATTGTCCAGTTTAGGAATCTAGGACTCCCCCAGATCATCAAATAATGAGTTCATGAAGACTACCAGATACCCAAGAAGATAAGCACTGTATGTGTCAAAGATGTTTAAAGAGATAATAAAGAAGAAAATGTTAAAGAGATATCAGATGTGGCCAGGCACCATGGCTCACACCTATAATCTCAGCATTTTGGGAGGCCGAAGCAGGATGATTGCTTGAGGCCAGGAGTTTGAGACCAGCCTGGCTAACATGACGAAACCCTGTCTCTACTAAAAAATATGTAAGTTAGCTGGGCATGGTGGCAGGCACCTTTAATCCCAGCTACGCGGGAGGCTGAGACAGGAGAATCTCTTGAACCCAGGAGGCAGAGGTTGCAGTGAGCCGAGATCACACCACTGCATTCCCTGGGTGCAATGTGAGATGCTCTCTAGGTGACAGAGCAAGGCTGTCTAAAAAAAAAAAAAAAAGAAAGATAACAGATGTGAAGTATCGAGCTTGATGTCTAACACTCAGTGGGGCTTACTTACTATGTGGAAGCTCCGTTTGGATTGCACCTCATCCTTTCTTCACTGAACCAGTGCTATTAGCACCAATTTACCGGCTACTATCATCTGAAGGTACACGTTGATCATGCAAGTTACCTTCTCTGGGCAGGCGATCCACATCTTTATGGTATTGAGTTTATGGCAGACCATACAGAGAGGTAATATAGTAGTTTTCTACTGCTGCCGAAACAAATCACCAAAATTTTAGCCTCTTACAACACAAATTTATTCTCCTGATACTTCTAGAGGTCAGAAATCCAAAATACATTTTTGGGGCTAAAATCAAGGAGTTGGCAGGGTTGTATCCCTTCTGCAGGCTCTAGGGGAGAATTTGTTTTGTTGTCTTTTCCAGTTTCTATAAGCCTCCTACATTCCTTGGCTTATGAACCCTTCTCCATCCCCAAAGCGAGCAGGATAAAATCTTCTCTCCCTCCTCTTTTCTTCCTCCTTCTTATAAGAATCTTTGTGATTGTATCAGGCCCATCTAGATGAATCAGAATAATCTCCCATCTCAGGATCCTTCATTTAGTCACATCTGTGAAGTCCCTTGTGTTGTGTAAGACAACGTTTTCAAAGATTCTGGGGATTAAATCGTTGGGGTCAATTATTTAGCCCTACTACAGGTAGGAAGCAGGGGGAAATTTCTCAAGGACTCATTTAGTGATGGTGGAGTTTGGAGGTGGTGGTGGCTGGGGTACTGAGGAGGAAACAGGCCAAACGTGAAATAAAAGATGATTTTCGACCCAGGGTGTAATTGAATTGGCATATTTTGAGGGGTGGGATTCAAGGAAATTAGCCTCACTGAGGGCTGAAAAGATTCAGGGATTTTGCTTTCTAAAAGCAAAATTGGGAGTATAATTGTGGTGAGGGGGAGAGCAAGGGGAGTTAGTGATGGCTGAAATAATATAATGTATAAATAGTTTCATTACTAAAGCATATCATTCTCTGGATATTGATGGATATCATTCAATTGGCTATAGTTGATGTAGCAGAAAAGAGTTCTAATTGGTCATCCATTTATTCTATTGATTCTTTTGAAATTTTTAGGCAGTTAACTTATCATATATTGTTTTGATGAAAATATCAATGCTGATATTAGCAATAGATACATGAGAAGAAGCAATTAAAAAGATCTAAAGATGTGTGGTTTGGCAGAATGATTATCAATATAGTCATTTATGTGGACTGCTTACCTTCAATTCCCTTGTGGCACGATAGCACTAAAGCAAGTCAGGGTGCTGTAAGTTTTATTTTATAAAGGCTGTTAAGTCTAAATAGGTTTGCTTAGTCATCATGGTTGCTGTTTTGTGGCAATCCATTCACTTATAATTTAAGGAAAAAGTAAAGGGAACTTGTTTCTTTCTCAACACTTTTGCTTCGGGCAACCCCTTGTTGCTTTTACTACTAATGAGAGAAACTCCAATTCTTTAAGAGTTAATTTTAAGACAAAATTTTGCCTGCATCTTTCCAATCCCTGGAATACCATTCACAGGAGCATAGCACAATAAATCTGTTCATGCAGGTGATAAATGCTGTTGAGGGCTCTGCTTGCTAACCATTTAAGAAATACAGATTTACATACTTTCAAGGCATATCTGTGAAAATGTCAGTCCTTTAACTACACACTCAGCTACACAGCCTTTCTGCTAAAGGGAGCACCCCCTGAGTGACTTGCCCACACTCTGAGCTCTTCCTGCCTCCAAATGAATTGGAGATTGTTCCCCTCCTGCCTCCAGTGTGTTGGTTACTGTTGCCATCCTTATCGAAGGTAAGGGTCCAGGCCCACCGGCTTGGAGTTATCTGTGTCTCCTTCCCTTTCCTTAGGCTCTCGTGGTAAATGCTGCCAATTCTATCTTCACAACCCCTCTGGTGTTCTTTCCTTCCCCTTTCATCACCATTGCCTCTCACCTGCTGACATCAAATCACATCGTAACTGACCTCATTGCCTAAGCCTTTGCTCTCTCATATCCAGCTAAAGACCTACTGCAAGAATGATAGCCCTGACGCCCTGTTCCAGTCAGCTCATTCATGGTCAGGGAATTTTCAACAGCTTCCCGCTGCTTTGCATAAAAGGCAAATACCACCACCTAGCAGGCAAGGGCCTCAGATCTACTTTTCCAGATTTTTATTTCGATAGTTTCCTTTTATTTTCAGTAAAGCAGAACTATATGTTGTCCCTAAATTTCTTTTCTTTCCTTTCTTTTCCTTTTCTTTCTTTTCTTTTCTTTTTTTTAAATAGAGACAGGGTCTCACCATGTTGCCCAGGCTGGTCTTGAGCTCCTGGACTCAAGTGATCTGCCCACCTTGGCCTCCCAAAATGCTGGAGTTACAGGCGTGAGCCACTGCACCTGGCTATTATCCCCAAGTTTATTCTGTGTCTCTCTCTCTTTACCTTCAGACTTCGCGATGTGCTGCTTTTTAATGTGAAATGCCCAACTCTTGTCCCAAATACACATATCCACTTGTGAAAATCTAACCTATCGTTAAAAGTACATCTCAAATGATAGGTATTTCTTGAATAAAGTCTTTCATTTTTGCATTGCCTTAGAGTTTGTTTTACATCTTTCTTATGACAGCAATCACATTCAAACCTTGGTTATATTTATGTGTACACTGGTCTCTCCACCAGGTAGGTAGTAAGACTCTCAAAATCAGAGTCCGAATTTTATCAGTCCTAGGACTCTTCCATTCTCTTCAGTAGAAAATCAAAATATTTTGTTAAATATTGGAATGAATAAGCCAGTGAATTGATTTTGTTAATTTATTTCTACAGAACATTAGTGATGTGGTGAAAAAACACTTTGAGCACATCCAAAGTAAAAACCATCTGGAGCTAGAGTAACAGTGTTTTTAATCAAGCTACACTGTAATACACACTGAGCTATTAAAAATTTCATGCTGGAAAAGGTGCCAGAATCTTACTACACTATTTTCAGGAAAGAGATACCATTTCTTTTCCTAAGATGTGACCTTGTCTTAGTACCAGAAATGTGAAACCTAACTGGAGAATAAATAAGTTTCAATTTTTAATAGCTCATAAACTCTGACAGGGCTGGGAGTGTCAAATTAACTTGAGCATTATCCAGCCTGCAGTGCCAGCCGAGGGGCATGTGGAGAGAAAGGTGCTGAGGGTGGGTGTGGGTATGCGTGCTCAGCTTCTAGACGGTACTGGCAGCAACAGCTGCCGCTTGGCTCTGGAGGTAGCCATCTGCTCTCCCTCTGTGGGCAAGAGGTCCAGGATGAGATGGGGATGTGGGGGGTCAGATGGGGCAGGGGCTTAAGAGGAGGCCTCAGGCCCTGGTTGGAGATACAGCTGACCTATATGAAGCAGAGTAGTTATGGCATCACCGATATATAAAAGGGTGAGGGAATCTCAGAATTGAGTTATAGTACCTGCTTGTGAGACGATATTACATTAGTGATGACAAAGGGTAGCTTCTATGAACTTCCAGAAACAAAGGATTATCTGGGAAGTAAACTTAACAGACGCTTCATTTCAGAACAACATGAAAAAATTACAGGCACATAAATCTAGAAGTAGGCAGCTCCGTCTCTACCATAATGGATGATGAAAGGTGAGATTAAATGATTCTGAACTTTGTCTGACATGATAAACCTCTATGACTTAAGAAAGTGAACCCTGCTTGGCTGGACAGAGCCTCCCTAATATTATTATGGTAAAAGGAATTTCTCATATTGCAGGCTGAGGAAGCCAAATATGGACTTTGTGCCACAGTGTTCTGCACCCGTTCGTACACAGGGCTTTTGCTTTAAAATGAGCATTTGGAAGAACTGGTAAATCATTTTATGCACTTTGCTTGTGTTATATTCTAAATAAATTTCTAAATGGTTGATTCCCTTTAAATCTTATTTTTAAATCATATCCTCTTCACCTTCAATATAGCCCAGGCTTGTTAATTTATTTTTAAGTTCAGGGCGAACAACTGTGGCCATACACATGAAGAAAATACAAGATATTGGGAAAGATGACAATTTCATTGCATATCCATGACCCCCTCTTCTTGTTAATGCCCTGCAGGTAAGAATCAATCAGTAGAATAAGCAAGGCCTAGGGACCTCCAAAATAATGAAGGCTTTTATAGACCCAGGCATAGGGCAGTGGCTCCCCTAGGTACAGGATTGATGTTTTGCCCTGGGATAAGGAACTCAGAACCCTTGGCTCCCTGAGTGGGTGCAATCAGTGAAACCTGGTAGATGTCTCTTGGTCTTTGGAGAAAAATTCCCTTTGCCAATGTCTTATGCACAGCTTGCGTCTGCAGGCCAACTGTAGCGGCCCTGGAGAGGAACTGCAACTTTGAGCGGAACTATTGTTAATCTACACAGTTAAGGAAGGGAGAAGCCCCACCATGCTCTTTCTTCCTTTTTTTTTTTTTCTTTTTATTTATTTATTTATTTTTGTAGAGATGAGGTCCCACTATGTTGCCCAGGCTGGTTTAGAACTCCTGAGCTCAAGTGATCCTTCCACTTTGGCCTCCCAAAGTGTTAGGATTACAGGTGTGAGTTACTATGTGCCACCCATTATGCTGTTTCTCACCTGGACCTTCAAAAGGTCACTTTTCCCCCTTAGCCTCCAAGAAAGACTTTTGACCTTTTGCTCACAAAATAGCCAATGGCCAACAGTGCGAGAAAAGATCATCTATGTGACCCTTGTTTAGAGAAATGTAGATCAAAACAATGAGAGACCATGGGAGTGGGAGGCAAAATTCAAAAGACTGATAATTTTCCTGTGGAAACACAAAGTACTCCGGTAATTCATTTGCAGCACTTATTTAAATTATAAATGGACATAGAGTTAGATTAAAATTTCTCACTTTTAGGAGTCTGTGCAATTGAAAAATTAACAAGAGTAATTGGAAATAAATGTGCAAGGATGCTAACTGAATCAATGTTTATAAGAGCAGGCATTTCAAAATAACTCAAGGGGAATGGAATTAAATAGTGAAACTAGACAAGTGCCTTTGTGCTACTTTAAGTGTAGAAAGTGAATTGAAGAGCAATGGCATAACGTGATCCTGATTTTGCATATGAAATGTTTTCGCATCTACACATTTATGCATTCAGTGAAGAGAGATTAGAAACACCAATCTGCTAACATTTGTTGCTTTGAAGAGAATAAGACTCTAAAAGAAGACAGATTGTTAATTTTTACTTGATTTATATCTGTATTGTTTGATAGTTGTAAATAACATATATTATTTTGTAATAAAATTGTTTAAATTTTCTTAACCTCATATTTAAAAGTTTATAAGATTTTGAGATATTAATCTGAAGAATTTCAGAGACAGATTATAGAATTTAAAATTAAAAATTTCTTGCCTTAAGAACGAGTCAATATTTTAATAAAATCTTGTTTTAACCAATAAGAAAAGTTTATAAGAGGAAAAGAACCATTTCTGTAGTTTCTACATGTCTACTGACATGTCAATATAGCGATTGTGCCCCCTTTTGAATACTGTTTTATTGCCTTATAAAATTGGAAATCTCCTAACCAGATGAATACATGGAGAAGTTATTTTATTTTGTACCATCTACGTGATGATTATACTCCTAAGAGGAAAATAAATATACTTGTTTGAAAAAAACCAAGGGAGTCAGGGGAATCTCACTCAACTCTGTGGCATAAAAGAAAACTTTTAAATTAAATGATTGGAAAGAGAAAAACAAAGCTAGGGATAAGTTCTGAAACCTTTTAAAAACATCTTTGCTTTGTGATTCCTTTAAGCGAGCGGTTCTCAAATATTTCTGTGCATCAGAGGGCTTTGTTAAAACACAGATTGCCCAGCCTGACCTTCAGAGTTTCTGATTCAGTGGGCCTACAATGGAAGCTGAGAATTTGCATTTCTAGCAAGTCCCAGATGATACTGATACCGCTGCTCTGAGGACCACACTTAGAGAGCCACTGCTTTAGAAATATTCCTTGTATACCCCTTGTCAGAAATGGCTAAGATTTCCAGAAGCAAGAATAGGAATAAAGGCAAGATGTACACAAGTGATATCTGATACTGGGGTTGAGATTATGTATGATATACAATTTTTTAAAAAGTAAGACTATGACTAAGCTGTCTATTACACTACATGTGCTGCGGTAATATTTTGTATGTCGTATAAACAAAAGCATTAAATAAAACAAACGTATTTAAGAATAATAGAAAATTATTTGCATGTATTAAATCTCACTTTTTTTCATTGCTTATAAAAGAATATGAACTGTACAAGTTTCCAGCTAGTTATACATATTAGAAAATAAACAAAAACAAAATATTGAAAGAAGAGAGGACAGAATGTTTATGAATCGTTTGTAGTTTTAAAATTAAAAAATTAAATTAAATTAAATTTAAAATAATAATAATTATTATTTTGAGGCAGAGTCTCACTCTGTTGCCCAGGCTGGAGTGCAGTGGCGCAATCTCGGCTCACCACAAACTCTGCCTCCCAGGTTCAAGCGATTCTCCTGCCTCAGCCTCCTGAGTAGCTAGGACTACAGGCATGTGCCACCATGCCTGGGTAATTTTTTTGTATTTTTAGTAGAAATGAGGTTTCACCATGTTGGCCAGGCTGATCTTGAACTCCTGACCTGATGATTCACCCTTCTCTGCCTCCCAAAGTGCTGAGATTACAGGTGTGAGCCACCGAGCCTGGCCAAATTTAACATTTAAAAGTTTTACCTGTCTTTAGTTGTGGTACATGACTGCTTTAAAAATACGGAGGTGTTCTTTTCACATTTTCTTTGTGTGAAACAAACATAATATGTTTTTAATGATTGTTTCATTGTGACTGAAGCAACTGAAATGCACAGTGTGCTCTTTTGAGTTTCCCTATAATTGTTCAAGATTGATTTTTCATTGTTCTTAAACTTTTTTTTTGGAGAAAGAGAAACATGGAAAAAAAAAAAAAAAAACTTTAGATAAAATTATAACCTTATACTATCTTCGGGGCAATGCCTCATTTCTAAGGGAGTTCAAGCACTGTGCATCAGAGCCAGGAGGTTCCAGACTTGTCACTGTCATGCCAATCGTATAACTTTCCAACAGGTCCTCCTTCCCAGATTTTCTACTTGAAGCGGTACCAAGTCTCTGGACAGAGCTTCAAGGGAAGGATTTTAGGGTCATGGGTTTTTTCCAGGGAAGCTAGAAAAAAGCTTCCCTTGCAGTTTGAGTTTGAAGGCAGTAGCTCAGTGGCAGATCAGGACACCTAGGAACATTTCCAAGGAAGTAGCCACTTCTCTCCCAGCCTTGACCCCTAATCTCTCGGTTCTTCCCTCTGAGATTCTCCCCCGTCTCAGCTAAACTGTGCATCATCATTGCATGGCTATTTGAGCTATTATTTTTAAATAAGATGTTTACTTTGTGAAAGCTCTTATGTTAGGGAAACCAGAGGTCAGCATTGCAGTTTGTTTACAGGTCTGTGAAATGACTTTGCCCTGCTACCCCTTATTTACATCAGATTTCATCTTTCATGCTACCCTCTCTTTTCCAACTTCAGTTTTCTAATGCTCTTGGTTACCCCCACTTTGGAGATCACCCCGGCTTGCCTAGGACGCATCTCTCCAACTTTCAATGCGTAACCTTGGCTAGTTAACCATCTTGAAACAAATTCATATCAATGCATTAATGACAGAAAATAGCTTAATGTGGTAACTTCTAATCACATCTTTGCTTTACATGGTGATTTTAAAGATCTTAAGTAAAGAAATGAATTTTGAACAATGAAATGCCATGGACTGGTAGGACCAGCAAGAAGGAGATGTTTAGCCAGAGCAGCTTCCCATGGTCCTTTGTATCATAACAGCTAGTCTATCTTTGGTTGATGCAAAAGTTGTACTTAAGAGAAAGCATGTGAACAGGGTTCTCTTTTAAAAGTATACTACAAATGACTGCCTGAAAGGGAAATGAATGGGAACCCTGGCACTATAGTGGGTCAATCTTGATGTTCTCCATTCATCCCTTATGCTTGTTACCCATGTTAGTCTGTTTCTTATTAATTGGAAATTACTTTCTGTTATAGTCCTGGACTTGCATGTAGAGGATAGCATTATAGTTCAACAAATAGCCAAGTAATATCTGACCAACTAAGTTAAGATCCCTGGAATCTGGTTACATAGGGTTTAATGTGGCTAACAAACTACTTCCTCTGTAGTGAGAAATAACATGACACCAAACCTTTCGGAATCAGGCCAGGAACCGAAATGGGGGGAAGTTGAATCAGCTGTCTTTGAAGCTGAACCCCGTCATTAAGGGCTAGATGGCACAGCCATAGAATAGGTTAGGACTGTTCTAGAGAACTAGTGATGGTTATATATTAATACCTGTAATTTATAAGCTCATAAGGATTTATGCTTCTTGTATTTTATATGTTTATTTGTACTGGTTTTCCTTCACTTTGACAGTCTCAGTCTATCTCAGATTGGCAGGAAATCAATTGAAGTAAGCTTTGTTCAGACTTCATTCAGACCTCTGGGGATACAAATGGTAGTGACTGGTTGTCATGGGAAGAGTGAAATTCAGAGGAAATTGAATCAAAACCCTCTAAACGTAGGCATTTTTTAATAGTACTAAAACCTTGGAGGTTTTTTAAAAAAAATCTTTAAAATCTTTTAGCTTTGTTCTATCTTATTTTATTCTTTAGAAAGAGATATGGGAACTTTATGATCACCTTGGATGATTTTATTGTAGTTAGAGAGTAAAACATTCTAGCTCATTTCTGTAAATATGCAACTCAGTAACCATGTCTCAGTAGAAATGCTTTTTATTTACAGAGAGTAAATAGAAAGTAATTTCAATTTTCTAAAAATAACAAGTACTCTCAAAATTTATGACAACATGTAGTGTAAGTATGTACAGATACACT
>NW_016814117.1:1041655-1100952 GCF_001698545.2 Rhinopithecus bieti
CTAATATTCATTTTATTGACTTTTCTCAGAAATTATTTTAATCAGTCCTGTAGTAAAAGATGCACAATTTCAAATTTCTTCTTATCAGATTAAGACACAAAATAGGTTAAAATATAACTTGCCATTGTTAAGTTTAAATGGATCTTAGAAGTGTTAAATTTACATTTTCATACTATTCGGGATACTTCTAGGAATTTTAAATTTGATGTCATAATTCTTCTATCGCCTTTGGTTGTCTGCATTTAACATGTGACACAGTGTGATATCTGAATGCCTCTCTGAATAGCTCCCAGCTATAATGACTACTGCCGTCTTTGGGATGGATCCACGGATTCTGGATCTATCTTATGTGCAGGTAGAGGGAGTTTAAAGGAGATTTAAATTACCCTGTCAACTCCAATGACTCTTCATCCCTGGAGTTTGGTTAGCTGATTCTGTGCCTTGGTCCTAGTAATTGGGGGTTCTATCTCCCCTAAGATCTGAACTCATACCACAGATTGTTTCAAGACATGTTTCTTTTCCTAAAGGTAAGCCTCTGACTTGGTAATGATTCTGGTGCCCTAGGCTTTCTAGGTCTGTTAATCTTAATTCTTTTGGTCATGCATTCCTTTGAAATTATGATAAAAGTTAGGTTTGTTTCCTTTGAAAGTGCACATATTCTCAGGTACGTGTGCATATACACACATGCTCACAATTTTGAATACAGTTTCTGGGCTTTCATGAATCCTAAGGCAACCCCCAAAGAATGGGATCTCTGAATATTTCAGGCTTTAATGCCATGTGTAGTCCACCCAAGCAGAAATCAGCCCAGCTGAGGCAGCATCCTAAATCACATGCCATTGAAGCTGTCTTGCCCTTCCGTGCACCAGAATCTTGTCAACAGCAGTCAGGTAGGGTCCACCCAATACAAATATTTGTCTAAAGCAATACCCAGAGAGGTAATATGATTTACAACTTAATGAGAAAAATAAAATCATCTGCTGAGCATGAGTGAAGCTACTTTAGAGAATGAGAACAGTAACGATTGTACTGTGTTGATAAAGATTTAATTGCACTCAGTGAATTACAGGGCAGCAAGGTTCTGATATTTACTTTCAGTTTCTCTTCACTGAGGAACTTTTGAACTTCTATATGCATTGTGACTAAAAGAATTGTGGCCTGTCTTCTATGGATGAATTTAAGCTCAACCATCAAACATCCATTAAACACCAAATATATGTCAGGTCCTAAGCTGGGTGTTGTGGACAAAAAAAAAAAAAAAAAAAAAAGGGAGAAGCTCAAAATGTTGTAGAGGAGAAAGATGTGTAAGTAAATAATAATGAAAGGGATTGTTACTTTTAAAGTGTAGCTTCCATGCTAATGGTTTCACATATGTTATTTCACCAAATCTTTAAAACAATCCTAGAGGTATGTTTATTTTTATCCTCATTTTATAAGCCAGGAAACAAGATCATGGACGATGGACCATATGCCATGGTAGAACTAAAGTTCAGACCTGAGCACAGGGAAGACCCAGGTTTTTGGGAGGCCCTTTTTAAAAAAGAATGCACTTTGTACTCATCAGATGGCTACTATGAAACAAAAAGAAAAGCCAACCAGACAAAAATACCGTAGAAAACAAGTGTTGGTGATGATGTAGAGAAATTAGAACCCTTGTGCATTTCTGGTGGGAATGTAAACAGCTGTCACCCTTCTGGAAAGCAGTATGGTGATTCCTCAAAGAATTAAACGTAGAACCACCTTACGGTCCAGCATTCCACTTCTGATTATATATCTGAAACAAGCGAGAACAGGGGCTTCAACAGATATTTGTACACCTGTGTTCATAGCAGCATTATTCACAATAGTCCAAAGGTGGAAACAAACCCAGTGTTTATTGTCAGATGAATGAATAAACAAAATGTGGTACTATATGTACAGTAGTTTCCCCCTTAACCAAAGCTTTGCTTTCCTCCATTTCAGTTACACATGATCCACCACAGTCCAAAATTATTAAATGGAAACTTCCAGAAATAAACAATTAATACATTTTCAATTGCATGCCATTCTGAGTAGTGTGATGACATCTCACAGCATCCCACTCCATCCTTGTGGGGCCGTGAATCTTCCCTCTGCCCATTGTATCGCCTCTGTACACGCCGCCTTCCCCTGAGTCACTTAGTACCTTCTCAGTTATCAGATTTGCTGTTGCCATGTTGCAGTGCTTGTGTTCAAGTAAAACCCTTATTTTACTTCATAATGGTCCCAAAGCCCAAGATTTGTGACACTGGTAATTTGGATGTGCCAAAGAGAAGCCATCAGTCCTCCCTTTAAGTGAAAATGTGAAAGCTCTTGACTTAATAAGGAAAGGAAAAAAGTCATATACTGAGGTTGCTAAGATCTATGGTAAAATCAAATCTTCTATCCAGGCAATTGTGAAGGAGGAAAAAGAAATACGTGCTAGTGTTGCTATTGCAACTGAAACTGTAAAAGTTACAGCTACAGTACATGCTGGGTGTTTAGTTAACATGGAAAAGGCATTAAATGTGTGGGTGGAAGACATGAATAGAAAACATGTTCTGACAACAACCTGTTGCACCAGAAAGCACTGAGCATCTGCGAAGACTTCAGCAAGCAAGAAATGAGTGATACCAAGCCGCTTACTACAAGTAAGGGCTGGTTACACCGATTCAGGAACACAGAAGGTTAAAAGGCTATGGCTACATCACAATGCTTACATCATTCACCTCCTGTCATCTCATCACAGAGACATTGCAACATCTCCCATCACAAGAAGAGTGAGTACAGTACAATGAGATATTTTGAGAGAGACTACATTCACATAACTTTTATTATGAAATATTGTATTAGTTGTTCTATTTTATTATTAGTTATTGTTGTTAATCTCTTCCTATTCCTAATTTATAATTTAAACTTTGTCATAGGTGTGTTTATATAAGGAAAAAAACATAGTGTTTATAGGGTTCGGTACTATCCATGGTTTCAGGTATTGTAACGTATCCTAGCAGATAAGGGGGACTACTGTTCATACAAGGAAATATTATTTAGCCTTAAAAAGAAATGATACCTGCTACAATATAGATGAAGATTGAAGATACTATGCTAAGTGAAAGAAGCCAGATACAAAAGGACAAATACTGTGTGAGTCCGCTTATATGCGATACCTAGAATAGTCAAATTTATAGAGTTAGAAAACAGAGTAATTGTTGCCAGAGCTCGGGGGAGGAAGGAGTGGCGTGTTATTGTTTAATGAATATGGAGTTTCAGTTTGGAAAGATGAGAAAGTTATGGAGATGAAGCGCGATGGGGGTTGCACAGCAATGTCAATGTACTTACTGCCACGGACCTGTATACCTTAAAATGTTTAAAGTAGTAAATTTAATTTTACCACAAAAAGAATACAAAATTAATAATAAAAATTAGTGACTAAAGTGAATATCTATTTAGAACAAGAAAATGATTTATAATAAATCAAATATTTTACAAAGTTAAATATCAAAAATATCACAAAATTTTAAAAAATTTCATATTCAGCCACTGCCAGACACAATTCTCTAATAGTTTTATCTATATTTAAATTTCATAATTCTGGATTATCTCTTCATATGACAAAATTTTATATTATTTTCTGTATAGAGAATAGAAAGATATTTCAGTCTTATTTCAAGCATGGGTTGATTAAAATTTATGTTTGTTCTTATTAATATTGGGATTCATAAAACTTCACACACATTTGAAGTACTGCTATAGGTTTGTGTCTTAATACACAGGATTCTTTAATTTTGCACTATTTTCATCAAAAAAATTTTGTAACATATTATATGGTTTTAATTGTACATAAGGCATTATCAGATACATTCCTGAAAGAACCTGTCTTAACTAGGTTTTCTGGTCAAATTCTAAAAAGGAATTCTCTGCTTACAGTTTTACATATTGGATGGTTGAAATTTTTTTCCCTGGATTTGCTCTGCCTCTGTGCATTTCACCATCTGTTTCTCTTCAATAACCTACAAATTTCTGAACCTGGGAGCCATTAAGAAGCACACTTTCACTTTTCGATGTGACTTCTGGCCCTGAATATTTGTTTTGGCATAGTGGGTGCTACCCTGAATGGCTAGCAATAAATTATCAATATACAGAAATGACTGATACCCACATAAATATGTCCCACTAAAGCCCAACTAAAATTATTCTCAATCCAACATCCTCCCTTTCGGTCTCAAAAATGCCCGCAGCCTCTCCAACAACACCTGATACAGGAAATATGATGCCGGACAGTTGTAGTAAAATGATAATGGGGTTGACTGATTGTGGTTAAATATCTTTTGCAAATTTTATATAAAACATTTCTTGTGCCCTTCTGGGATCTTGGAAGTAAATCAAGCCAATGAATGGTCTTGCAGCTTAAGCATCATTATTTTTACAATATTGCCACCTCTGCCTAAGTCTGTCTCACTCCAACATTTTTGCTTCTCTCCACTGTGCTATTCCACCTTAGATAACTGTAAAACATTAAGATAAGGGCAATGAGAGGAACCTAATTAGACAGTAAGGACACATTAAGGAAAGACACATAAAACAACCTGGAAGGAAGGCTACGGAGGGAAGAACTCACCTATCTCACGCTGGCCTGTCCTGGCATTGCACTGTTTTATTTTATGTATTTTGTTACCTCTTTCAGAAAAGTAACAGCACAGCTCTGCCCAACTAGCACATCTAATGCTGTGTCCCACTCACCTGCCCTACACTGACCAGTGGTGCCATAAAAGTCCGTTTTTATCCTTTTCTTTTGAAAAAAAAAAAAATTAGAACAAATAGAAAGCTTTGAACAAATGTTGGCATGATAGAAACAAGGAATAAAATACATAGAAACATCCCAAGGGAAGATCTACATGCTCTAAATGAGTTTGTGTCTCTTGGAGAGGAATAAAATCCAGAGCACAGAAGATGTTCAGATAAGATGGATGAAACTCAGAATAACTCGAGGTGCAGCGAAGACTCAGGCAGAACAACTATATCCTGGCACATGCTATCCCACATTTCAAAAATAGAATGGTGGATGTAGGTGAGTTATAGGTCATGAGCTTGATGCAAATGTAGGTAATATTCTAAGATACGGTATTCAGTAGATAATGTCAATCACGTAGGGAATAGTCAATAAAATGGCAATAGGATTATTGATATTGAACTGGATATAAACCATGTAAAAAGCAAGTTGACTCCAATCAGGCAATAAAGACATTAAATTCAGTCGAGTAGTAAGTAATATCCTGTAGAGGGAATTTCACCTATCAACTTACACAATTATAAGCTATAAAAGAAGCCGGACATGGTGGCTCACACCTTTAATCCCAGTACTTTGGAAGGTCCAGGCTGGCAGATTGCTTGAGGTCAGGCGTTCTGAACCAGCCTGGCCTACATGGCGAAACCCCTTCTCTACTGAAAATACAAAAATTGGCCGGGCATGGTGACGCATACTTGTAATCCCAGCTACTTGGGAGGCTGGGACACAAGAATTGCTTGAACTGGGAGGCAGAGGTTGTAGTGAGCAGAGATCACGCCACTACACTCCAGCCAGGGTGACAGAGTGGGATTCTGTCTCAAAAAAAACAAAAAAGTTATAAAAGAGGTAACTTTAAAAATTGGGTAAGGGGGCTGGGCGCGGTGGCTCACGCCTGTAATCCCAGCACTTTGGGAGGCCGAGGAAGGCAGATCACCTGAGGTCAGGAGTTCGAGACCAGCCTTACAAACATAGTGAAACCCCCTCTCTACTAAAAATACAATAATTAGCCAGGTGTGGTGGCACATGCCTGTAATCCCAGCTACTTGGGAGGCTGAGGCAGAAGAATCACTTGAACCCAGGAGGTAGAGGTTGCAGTTAGCAGAGATGGTGCCACTACACTCTAGTATAGGCGGCCGAGTGAGACTCTGTCTCAAAAAAAAAAAAAAAAAAAAAAAAAAAAGAGAGGCCAGAATATTATATTATCCTTTTCAAATTTCCAGATTTCCAGAGATCTGCTTGATAAATATAGAAGGTTTAGAAAAACTATAAGGGTTTTTTAAACTTTGCAGCTTTCATTCATTGAATAGTAATTAAGATGTAGGTAGGACTGTATTTTATAAGATTTAAAGATTCTTTTGGCAGTCAGACGAAACACTTCAATGCTTAGCCAGATGAAAGGCAGAAGTCTTTGTTACTTACAGTTCCGAATGAGAGAAGGCTGCCACAGAGGACCACACAGGGGGTTGCACCTGAAGACTGGATACCACAAGCTGGAGGGGGAAAGGGCAGCTTATGTATAGCAAAAAGGGCGGGGTTATCTGGGTTGAATAATTTTGAAAATCTGCACAATTTTGGCGGGCTTGGGGGCATGGGCGCTGTCCTTAACTGTCTGATGTCTGGCCCTGTGGTGATTAGAGTGGGTACATAGTGGCCCCGGAGTGTGAGAACCTGATAAGGGAAGTGGTTGGGGTGTGGATTTAATTGGCTGCTCAAGAAAGGAAACTGACCAGCCTCTAGCCGAGGCCTCAAAACTAGGTCAAGACAGCACCATAATGAATAAAAATACCATATATGAAATATATTTAGTCACTGATTCCTTTATATCTTGATGTTGATTTTGAACTCAATTATTTGGGGTATTTGAGTGGCCTGAATAGTGGAGGAGACTTCTACAGAATAGGGCCTAAGTTGCACTAAACAGCATGGAAAACATTTTGTTATGACAGTAACAAGGAAGAAACCAAGTAGAAATGTGACAAGTCCCGGAAGGCTGACTCGTAACCAGGCTCCCATTTGTTTGGTGTTGGCCAGGAGAATACATCAGTCTTGGCAAGTTCCTTTAGTCATATTTTGACTGAATTTCAGAGTGCGTTAAACATGTGAGGCATGTTTTCTTTAGGGTGATGGTTTTGTGATCCAGGCTTTCTGTTAGTGACCTCTTGATTGGTGGTGTTAACCCACCTACAACAAGAAGCTCTAATAATGTCACAGGCACCTCTTTGACTAGTTAATATATAATCAAGGGCAAATTTACTCTCAAAAAACATTTTTGCCAAAGCTCCCCGGTCTAGCAGGACTAATATTTGCTGTAATTTAGAAATATGATATACTAGAGTTTTGGACATTTGTAGGGTAGCGTCAATTATTTTTGACTGTTGGGCTAAAGCAATGGTCCTTGTGGCCATCGCAGTGAGTCCTAGAGCAGTGGTGAGTCCCAGTATTATAGGTATGAATGTGGCACATCAATGATGTTTGGCTAGATGGGGAAAGAATAATTAACATTTATATAAATAAGAATGCCATTCAGGGTAATGGAAGGGCAAAGTAGAGGGGATAAGCACCTTTGTTGGTTGGAACACAATATAGTTTTGTGGCATTACCTTTAGACTGGAAAACTGTACCTTGATTTAGGTAAAGGGAAATTACTAAAGAATGGGACTGGAGGAAGACAGTGGCTTTTGTTGGGCATATGGTGAGAGTATGCAGTTGTTCACTGGGTAGCCCACCTGTGGTACGTATTGACAAAACACGAGTGCAGTTGCCACTTGCCAAGAGAGGGCACCCCGATACAGGAGAAGAGGCCGTTTGGAAGTGGTTTTAATTTCTCAATATTTTTCATCTCTGGAGCAATTATCAGTTGGGTAAATGTGTGGTGTAGGTTATGTGGAAGCAGGCTGATGAATTACGGATAGTCACTGCAGAAGAGTCTACTTCAGTCAAATGTGTGTGTATTTTGGATGCCCGTATAAATATCAGAGAAACTGGGGCAGTGGATTTGAATTTTACTCATGTAGTCTTTTAGAGGGCAAGAGGAGAAGATGCTGTTAGGACGGAAGAGATGGGGGTGGGAGTAGGGATACTGACAATGAGAAAGGGAAGGGAAAAACGATGGAAGGGAGTGAATGGTTTGATAGTGGGAGACCAGCAGATGCTCCTTTTATTCCTAGGAGAGCACACAGGGTGGATACTTCAGTTAGATTACCCTTTAGGCAGGAGAAGTGGGTGGGATTAGCATGAACCCGAATCTTAGAAGCATTAAGGAGGCACTGGACTTGGTCTCATAAGGGCTTAGCCTGGTATAGAGTGGAATTACAATCAAAGGGAGCAGAACTTACAGTTTTATAGGTGTCTGTGAAGTCTGAAAAGTCATTCCAGTTTTGTGGGTCTCGCTTTTTAAAACAGAAGTCAGCAGTGTAACTAGCCACTGGAAAACCAAGAGCCTCTGGTCTCCTATGAATGGCAAGACATTCCATGTGCCAGTGTAGTTGGCACTGCCCATAGTTGGTTGGGAGGCAGGGGCATGCCATCTTTAATGGCGTGGTCTTGAGCTAGGGCAGTGTGGGACTAGGGTATTCTTCCAACATGGATACCCACTAGGGTTGATGTGGGTCATATTTTTGTGGCTCTATGGTGTTATAATGAGACTGAGTCATTTGTAGAATTTGAATACAATGTTGGGTCCTGGGAGCTTGATTTGCTTGTCTTTTAAGTCAAAGGCTTTGTGGGTACACCGCTAGCAAAGATGCTAGCATCCAGGATTCTTCTATAATTGGATCAAAGTGCCAGAATCTGAATGGTACGATCAAAGTCTCAATTAAAGGCAGCTAAATGTCCCTACAAAGGACAGGATCTTGTTCCTTTTTACAGTGGCATAGTATTCCATGGTGTATATGTACCACATTTTCTTTATCCAGTCTGTCATTGATGGGCATTTGGGTTGATTCCATGTCTCTGTTATTGTGAATAGTGCTGCAATGAACATATATATGCATGTATCTTTATAATAGAATGATTTATATCCTTTTAGGTACATACCCAGTAATGAGATTGCTGTGTCAAATGCTATTTCTGGTTCTAGGTCTTTAAGGAATCGCTACAATGTCTTCCACAATGGTGGAACTAATTTACATTCTCACCAACAGTGTAAAAGCACTCCTATTTCTCCATAGCCTTGCCTGCATGTGTTGTTTCTTGACTTTTTAATAATCACCATTCTGACAGGTATGAGATCATATCTCATTGTGGTTTTGATGTGCATTTCTGTAATGATCAGTGATGTTGAGCTGTTTTCACACGTTTCTTGGCCACATAAATCTCTTCTTTTGAGAAGTGTTTGTTAATGGCATTTGCCCACTTTTTAATGGGGTTGTTCATTTTTTTTTCTTATAAATTTAAGTTCCTTGAAGATTCTGGATATTAGACCTTTGTCAGATAGATAGATTGCAAAAATTTTCTCCCACTCTGTAGGTTGCCTGTTTGCTCTAATGATAGTTCCTTTTGCTGTGCAGAAGCTCTTTAGTTTAATTAGATCCCATTTGTCAACTTTTGCTTTTGTTGTAATTGCTTCTGACATTTTTGTCATGACATCTTTGCCTATGCCTACGTTATGAATGGTATTGCCTGGATTTTCTCCTAGGGTTTTTTTGTTTTTGTTTTTACTTTTGGGTTTTGCATTTAAGTCTTTAATCCATCTTGAGTTAATTTTTGTGTAAGATGTGAGGAAGGGGTTCAGTTTCAATTTTCTGCATATGGCTAGCCAGTTCTGCCAGCAACACTTACTAAATAAGGAATCCTTTCCCCATTACTTGTTTTTGTCAGGTTTGTCAAAGATCAGATGGCTATAGAGGTGCAGTCTTATTTCTGAGATCTCTATTCTATTCCATTGGTCTATGTGTCTGTTTCTGTACCAGTACCATGCTGTTTTGCTTACTGTAAACTTGTAGTATAGTTTGAAGTAGGGTAATGTAATGGCTCCAGCTTTGTTCTTTTTGCTTAGGATTGTCTTGGCTATATGGGCTCTTTTTTGGTTCCACATTAATTTTAAAGTACTTTTTTTCCAGTTCTGTGAAGAAAGTCAATGGTAGCTTGATGGGAATAGCATTAAATCTATAAATTACTTTGGGCATTTCGGCCATTTTCACGATATTGATTCTTCCTATCCGTGAGCATGGAATGTTTTTCCATTTGTTTGTGTCCTCTCTGATTTCATTGAGCAGTGGTTTTTAGTTCTCCTTGAAGAGGTCCTTCACTTTCCTTGTTATTTGTATTCCTAGGTATTTTATTCTCTTTGCAGCAATTGTGAATGGGAGTTCATTCATGATTTGACTCTCTGCTTGTCTGCCGTTGGTGTATAGGAGTGCTTGTGATTTTTACACATTGATTTTGTATCCTGGAGCTCAAAGTCATTATCCTCAGCAAACTAATACAGGAACAGAAAACCAAACACCTCATGTTCTCACTTATAAGTGGGAGCTGAACAATGAGAACACGTGGACACAGGGAGGGGAACAACACACACTGGGGCCTTTCTTGGGGGTGATGGCAGGAGGAGGGAGAGCATCAGGATAAATAGCTAATGAATGTGGGGCTTAATACCTACGTGATGGGTTGATAGGTGCAGCAAACCGCCATGGCACTGGTTTACCTATGTAACAAACCTGCACATCCTGCACCTGTATCCCAGAATGTAAAATAAAATAAAATTAATAAAAATAAAGGCAGCTGAATATAAAAGCTCTCAACAGTCCCTGTTTTTTCTAGACGTGTGAAGAGAGGGGTTCTGCTGTACATGGGTTTTAAATGATATGGCCTGATTGGAGTGCACATGGTTACTAGGGTGTCAGGTTGTTTGCCAATTAATGTATCTATGGCTGAGGCTGGAACTCCAGTATTAGTCTGTAGGAACCCCTCCAATTTAACCAATTTCTATGTTCCTTTATAGTTCCTTTACCGTAATTGGTTAAATTGGTCAAGTTGACAATGAGACCTGGGCGCCATTTCTGTATTGTGGGAGAGCCTAACCAACACTTTCCTCCACAAGAGTTTACATGAAACACTCGGACAAACAGGATTCTGCCCCACATAATAAAAAAGAAGCACTGCTGCCAAAGAAGTTACAGACTCCTGGAATAGGCTTCTGCCAAACACAGGCTATGAGCAGAAGCATGGGGAATGCAGACCCTGCAAAGTGCAGCTCAAGTGGCTCATCACTCCTAATGGTCTAAGGTGGGCCCCCCCGTACTAGTATATAGCTTTGGAGTTTAGCCAGTCAGCACTGCTCATTTTTAATTCCTATTCCAACACAGGAATGTGGATAAGGAGAGACTTGGCAACCACCCGCAGCACAGCAGCGCCAGCTGAAGCGCAGCTCACCGACAGGCAGCAGCTGCATCCCTAGTTGTGCTGGTGCGGGTCTGGAGCCAATGAGTAAGCCAAGAGCGGACCCTCACACCCTGCACCCTGTCCCCACAAGGAGCTACCCAAGAGTCCACAATCATGGCCACACCTTCCTGCTCACAGCACCAATTGTTTATAAGATTTGAAGACTTTTGATGGAAGACACTTACAGAAGTTGCATCGGGGACTGAGTAACTGAATAACTGCAAGCTATCGGGGGCAGCTTACATTTGACGCACAGGGTGGGGCTAGCTCAGTTTCATAGGCTCTCGTGGATTGGATGATTTAAATAATTTTGGTGGGCCCTGGGGTTTAGGGACTGTCCCTGGTTGTTTGGTGCTAGGTCCCAGGGCAGATTAGGGCAGATGTGAGAGTGAGAGCATGATAAGGAAAGTCTTCAAGGTGCGGACTTGATCAGCTGCTGGAGAAAGGGGATTTATCAGCCTTTAGCCAGGGTCTCAAACTGGGTCAAGACAGCACAATTTCAAAAAAAAAAACCAAAACAAAAAAAACCAAAAACAACAACAACAAAAAAAACAGAATAAAAAATAAAAGAAAACCCTATAATGCAGACTAAGAGACTCTTTCTGTGCATAAATACCCTCATAAACATTACAAACCAAAAGATGGAGGTAATCACCGAGAGCCAGCATTGGTTCACTAAGAATGAATGATGCAAATTTTGTGTTTTAGATCAGGAGTCCCCTGATTTAACAGGTCACAGTACAGGTCCCTGGCCTGTTAGGAACAGGGCCGCATAGCAGGAGGTGAGTGGCGGGCCAGCGAGGGAAGCTTCATCTGTATTTACAGCTGTTCCCCATCACTCACATTACTGCCTGAGCTCCACTTCATGTCAGATCAGCAGTAGCATTAGATTCTCATAGGAGTACGAACCCTATTGAGAAATGTGCATACAAGGGATCTAGTTTGTGTGCTCCTTGTGAGAATCTAATGCCTGATGATCTGTCACTCTTTCCCCTCACCCCCAGATGGAACCTTCTAGTTGCAGGAAATCAAGCTCAGGGCTCCCACTGATTCTACATTACAGTGAGTTGTACAAGTATTTCGTTATATATTACAATGTGATAATAATAGAAATAAAGTGCACAATAAATGTAATACACTTGAATCATTCCAAAATTATCCCTGCCCCCATGTCAGTCCATGGAAAAATTATCTTCCATGAAACTGGTCCCTGGTGCCAAAAGGTTGAGGATCCCTGTTTTAGATTACCATGTACTCTCTCGTGAACTAGTGAGTTTCCTGCCATTCAAATTATATTAGAAAAAGCTAAAAGATTACTAATTACGAGTAACACTTGTAATGTAATAGACTATTTGTACATCAATTTCACATACTTTATTTCACAATTTTCTTTCCAAACCAGATTCACAGTAAATTCAGTGACCACATTTTTAACTTATTCCTTTGTAATTCCACAGATATTTATTGAAAATTAAAGATGTGCCAGTCAGGAAACAAGTGTTGGTACAAAAGTATGTCAATTCATTGAAATTAAGTAAGACATAGCTATATAGAACAACATACCTCATTTTGAAAATACATGCAAACAAAAAGATACATATAGTTGCATTATAATGGACACTTGTGCAGGGGAGAAAAATGGGAGATGGTTATGGGGATATAAAAAAGAATAAGTTAAAAAGTAATGTAACAAAGGGGGAAAAGAAAAAAGGGGCTTTCACAGTAATAATGGCAATTTCCCCTGAACTGAGAGATGTGATTAACTTGACCTTCTACACTTGCGGAAAGTACATAAATAAAGGAATAAAACATAGTCCCTGTCCTCAAGAAACTCACAGCTTGGCAGGCAGATGTAGGTAGAGACATGTGATTGTAACACATGATTAATTCGGTAAGCACAGAATGTTTAAAGTCGGTACCCTAGACAGACTTCAGGTGCCTAGGGTAGGAGGCTGTTGTCAGGAGAGATTTCTCTGGACAGGTACTAGTTAACCAGGTGACATGCTGCGAAGGCAATCCCAGGCAGAATATAAGATATGCAAAAGCACAGTTGAGAGGAAGAGAATGATTTGGAAAATTGCAAGTGCAACTCTGAGAGACTGATGTTGTTGTCATGTTTATTCATTTAAAATTATTTATTAAGCACTTACTATGTATCCAAGTACTTAACATGTACAAATTGAGGTTCAGAGCGTTTGTATTTTGCTTACACAGAGGTGGAATGAACTGGAGCTAGGACTCAGGCCAAGGCCTTCTGACTTCACAAATATCGTGTGCTCTTTCCTCTCAGGCCCCCTTCCACGAATGCTGGAGAAAGAATTTATTGAATTAGACAGAGAGTTGGGCTAGATAACCTGCAAGCTGTGAGACTGTGTTCCATGAATAACATCACTAGAGTACTTTGACTTTGCAAATAGTGCTTTGATGGTTTCTGACACTCTTGGATGGCCCATTTATGACACCTGTCTGCAGACATTTTAAAGATAGAGCAGTTGTTCTAAAAAGTTTCTGAAATAACTGTGCAGTGAGTATCAACTTCAAACATGCACAGGGAATGTTTTAATATCCTGTTCTTATGTAAATGCCAGGACCAGGCTGGCTGAAGGTCACCAGAGAGGACACAAGCTAGGCTGAGAGAATTTGACCTGGGCAATATTTGAGAGCCATAGACAACTGCACTTGTTAGGGGCAATGACAATGCATTGGTCTAGGACTGAGGCAGACATTCAAAGGACAGGAAAAGGTTCAACATCAAGACAGTAGGAGTCAGCAATGGGGTGGAAGAGTAGTTCCAAATTTACTTTAACTGATACAAAGATTGAAATCTCCTTGTGAGAAATTAGATTACTGATCCATTTGTCACCAAAAATGAAAAGGACTCTGACTCAATCTAATGATTTTTTTCCCCACATATTTTAGTTATTTCCCTGTTGATTTCTTAAAGGGAATGTCTGTGCTCACTAAAATGCATCTTTATATACATTTATTTACATTTTAGGACACAAGTTTAGATACATGCTCAAAGAAGTCTAAACTTCTTCAGAGGTTAACAGGAATAGGCAACCAGCACATAGAAAATTTAATCTGTGAATAATTGGAATGCAATCATGTTAACTGCAAGTTATCTTCTTTTTAAAAATAATACCTGCAAAGCTATTTTCTCCTACTCTATGCAGCTTTTAACAACTAGCTGAAAGCCAGATAGAAACCATAGGAGAAGAAACACAGAATCTAGATAATTTGCAAACTCTATGTTCAGCTTTTACTTTAGTCTAAAGTTGGTTATAAATACCCAGAAGGTGATTTATCCTACTTTATTCGTAAATATAATGCTTTAAATGTGTGTTATTATGCAAACACATTAAAGACTTTAGTGTGATTTTCTGAATTAGTTCTGAAGTTAGAGTATCACTAAACCTAAGCATCGTTCTTCTGTAAGAAAAACAACAACAACAACAAAAAACACCTCCAAAACTAAATATGTTCTTCATAAATCTCAGAGAAAAGGAAGAGGTGAAAGTTGATTATCCTAAATCATCATTTCAAAAGCTGCCAAGTCTGCAAATGTACAATCAATCTTGCCCTTGGGCCAGTGCCATGACTTGATGGAATTCAGACTAGGCTGTGATCTCAGATTTTAACTGACCATTTGGAACTATCACTCAGAACTAAGGACTCTGAAGCTAGAGTCTAAAAATCCTTATCAGCAATGATGGCATTTCTCTGGGCAGACAAGTGACTCCACCTGAAATTTAAGTCTGGCTTAAGGCTATATTTAATGTCCAGTATCATATCATCATCACTGGCTTTCTCTGACCACCTTGCCTTTTGGGAAATGTGATCATATTTTTATATAACACTGAGTTTGCTTCTGACAAAAGAGAGAGAGGTGAAAAATGAGCAGTCAAATCTTTTAGAAGATAAATAATAAATTAAAGCAAACTAAGATAAACAATATGGTGAAAATGTTTCTCTTTTGTATACACAATTTTACATTTTTAGTTACTTCATTCATTGGTAACATATTGAGAAATATTAATTATTGGGAGCCCTGCTGTGTGAAAGCAAGTCGTCTGCTAAAGTAACAAGCTCAACCATGGACTAGCTGTGGTTGTGGACCATTGACAAAGATCCCACTGTCTCTCACATTTAGTTTCCTTATCTGTAAAGTACTGACTCTAAATAGCAACTGCATTAGGTGCTTGTGAGACTTCAGTAATATAATGTTTTAAAGTACTAACACAACACTTAGAACCTAGCAAGTTCTCAATAAACTGTGGCTACTATTATTTTTTTAATATAAAGACTTTGTACGTTTGCATGCATAACTTTTGTGCTTCGCTAGTTTTTCTGTCTCAAATATTTGATGAAGAATGGTAGTTTTTCACAGACAATCTCAATTTTGAGGCCATAGCCCATTTAAAGATTAAAGAACTCCTACAAATTTTCATTTTGTTTGTAAATTTAGTGATTCTCACATAATTCTTTCCTTACCTTCAACAAAATCTCCTGAAATCTGATATAATACATGTTAATAAGGCACTGTATATTTCCAGTTTAAGTAATTTAGAAGAATTACAATTGTAAGTATTACCATAAATATGCATATTATGGAATATTCATGTTAAATTCTTCAATAGCTCTTTTTGTAAAATTTATTTTAGACTTTCAGTTTACTGGCAGATAAAAAGATTACGTAGCCAGGAACTGATCAACTTGCTCTCTCCTTTTTTATTTTTATTTCTGAGATGGAGTCTTGCCCTGTTGCCCAGGCTGGAGTACAGTGGCACCATCTTGGCTCACCGCAGCCTGCCTCCCAGGTTCAAGTGATTCTCCTGCCTCAGCCTCCCCAGTAGCTGGGATTACAGGCGCCAGCCACCACACCTGGCTAATTTTTTGTATTTTTTAGTAGAGATGAGATTTTGCCATGTTGGCCAGGCTGGTCTTGAACTCCTGACTTCAGGTAATCCACCCTCTCATCTCCCAAAGTGTTGAGATTACAGGCGTAGGCCACCGCGCCCAGCCAACTTGCTTGCTCCTTTCTGAAAGTCAGAACTATGCAGGAGATCATAATTTCCTTTCTGGCCCTGGCTTCCATATGTCCATTCTGTAAATGTATGGTTTTATATCTAGACTCTCAGTTCTATTTATTTGGTATAGCTGTCTATTCTTGTAGCAGTATCACACTGTTTTCATTACCATTTCTTCATAGACCATTTTGAAATCAGGAAGTATGCCGATTTCTTCTCAAAACAAATAGATTTTTAAGGCTCAACATTGTTGTAGATTATTTTCCTTCAACTCTAAATAGCATCACATACCCTTGACCAAAGTACAGGATCCTCAATTAGGTAATGTCATCTGTCAGAATGTGTGCAGTATGTAGCTTTCAAATGAATGTCCATGGACTCAGATGATAAAACAATTCAGTAATGTAGCAAGATATAAAATTAATATGTAGAAATAGCATTTATATGCAAAATAAAAATAGCCAGCTAAAAGATAAAGTGATACAGAAAACTTCATTTACATAGCAAAAGAAGATAAATACTTAAAAGTGAACAGAACGAGAAATGTGCAAACTCTGTATGAGGAGGACACAAAAGCAGACTTGAACAAATGAAAAGATAGCCATTAATTTTGGGTAGATGACTCAATCATAAAGATGTCATTTATCTCTAATGCAATCTTAACAAAATACTAAATACAACAAAATGCCCATAAAAAAAGAAAACAACAAACCAGAGTAGCCAGTAAAATACTGAAAAAATTAAAAGCTATGAGGAGACTTTCTTTAACAACTATTAAAATATACAGAAAGCCTCTGTCATTAGCACAGTGTGGTACTGTCACATGAGTAGGCAGACAGACTAGTGAAATAGAATAGAAAGTCTAGAAATAGATCCAAATATATATGAAAATTTAATATTAATGAAAGTAATGTCTCAAATTACTGGAGTAAAGATAGACTTCTATTAAATTGCTGGGAAGAGAAGAAAGGTGGCTGGGTGCACTGGCTCATGCCTGTAATCCCAGCACTTTGAGAGGCCAAGGCAGGCAGATCACCTGAGCCCAGAAGTTGAGACCAGCTTGGGCAACATGGCAAAGCCCTGTGTCTACAAAAAATACAAAGAATTAGCTGGGTGTGGTGGCATGCGCCTGTAGTCCCATCTACTCTGGAGGCAAGGGTGGGAGGATCTCTAGAGCCTAGAAGGTTGAGGTTGCACTGAGCCGAGATCATGCCCCTGAACTCCAGCCTGGGTTACAGAGTGAGACCTTGTCTCAAAAATAAATAAATAAATAAATAAATAAATTAAAAAATTTTAAATAAAAGAGTTATGTCTTTTGGCAAAAGATACAGTCAGATTAATTCCTTACCTCTCACACATGAAAAACAGAAAAAAAGAAAGAATCCATGAAAGTACTAAAGGATGGATGAATTCTTCTATAATCTAGGTATAGGAAAAGACTTTTAAACTATGATTAGCAATCCATATTCAAAAGAAAAGACTGATGAATTTGACTGCATAAAAATCTGTCAAGGCAAAACACCATAAGTGAATTGTACAAAAACCAAATAGCAAATTGGAAGAAATACAGATGTCAATAAAAATAAAGCAATTTGAGTGGGAAATTATGGAAGCAAATTCTTATTTTATTTACTGTACCTACCACCTCTTCAGAATCTTTCATCTTAAGTTTGGCTTACCTCAACATGATTACTCTGACACATGTTTGCAGCATTTGTATGTCAGGTTATTTTATAGGGCTATAGGAATTTCTGTCTGACAATTGCCCTCTCTCAAAGTCTTCTTAGAAATCAGTGCTGTGCTTCTCCAATAGGAAGCTGAGAGCACCAGCCCACCCTGGGCTTTTTTCTTACCCATCAGGTTTCTTTCTTTTCTTCCTGAAAAGCCATTGTTCCTTCTGTCCTTCAAATGCTTTCTTCTCATACAATCTCTCCTCAGGGGAAGAAGAAAAGACGAAGTGTGAATAAGGAATATAATTTATAACTATGCATATACTGAGTTATGAGATGATATAAACAAAGAAACAGCTTCATATTACTTTTAGATATAAAAGTAAAATATGAATATAAATTCTTATTAAAATAAAATGACCATATGTGAAATCATACATATTTAAGTGTGCACTTCATTCTGAATTTAATTACAATAATTTATGTTTCATATATAATATGAAAATAATATTTCATATTTAACACCAGAGAGAGCTACATTTCCTCATTTAATTTACTATAATTATGAAAAAACAACCACAATAAAGCAACACATATTCTTGAATTTATGAATAATAAAACTTGTATTCTTTGATCAGTTGAATGCAGTTGAATTGAAGGGTGGTTAGGGAAGTTTCAGGAATTAAAGTTGTGTGTTTTCTTTATTTTTTTATTTTTTGAGATAGAAGCTCTCTCTGTTGCCCTGGCTGGAGTGCAGTGGTGCAATCTCGGCTCACTGCAACCTCAGCCTCCAGAGCTCAGGTGATCCTCCTGCCTCATCCTCCTGAGTAGCTGGGACCACAGGTGCACATCACCATGCCTGGCTAATTTTTTGCATTCTTCATAGAGGTGGGGTTTTGCCATGTTGCCCAGGCTTGTCTCAAACTCCTGGGCTCAAGTGATCCATCCGCCCCGGCCTCCCAAACTGCTGGGATTACAGGTGTGAGCCACTGCACCCAGCCTGTGTATTTTTTCAAAGGGTGAATTCAATTTTTTAAAAGCGTGCTATATTTGGGAAAAAATGACTTTATTATTTTCCAGAACTTTTTTGCATAATGGTTTATTTTTATTCATTTTCCCATTATTGGTTGAGGAAAATGAAACTTCGCTTTGCTCATTTTGGATAGTTGCTAAGAACGTTTTACCTTACCAAATTCAACTCAGTTTTGGCTTTAGTTTCCAGAATACATGTTACCTACTGGGTGCCTCCTTGACAAGTTACTGAAGATGAAACATACTGGTTCAAAATTTCAGTCTGTTTGCTCCTCTTTAAGTGAGATGCCATTAAAACAGTGATTTGAAAACTCACTCTACAGATTTTAAAATACTAATGTGGATTCTAGAACCTAGGCATACATGAAAATCTTATTATTTAAAATATGTTTAGGTCAGAAACTAGCATTTCTGTTTATAACTTTTATTCAGGCAATTATAGCAACATAGGTATTTTTTTGTTTTGTTTTGCTTTTAAATCGAAAAACAAACCAAGCATCTTTTGAGTCTTTCCCTCCTTCCAAAACTCCCTCCTTCTGTATATTCCTCCTTTTGTTTCTAATTGTTTCTGAGAGCAGAACTCTATTAACTAGATTTTGACACCTGGATGAGATCTTATTTTTCCAAAGTGTTTCTAAATATAATACATCTTACTTCGATAAGGAACACACACATTTGGGAACAAAAATCTCTTCTTTCCCCAGATTCAGGACCTTTTGTACCACAATGCCTGCTCACTTGTCTTGAAGTATCACTTCCTTGTTCATTAGTCTCTGAAGAAATGTATAGTTTTTTCTTTGCCTATAAAATTAAGTGATCCACTCTTCAGCCTCATTAATTAGAAACTGATTAACTCAAAGATCTTTAGAGATAGAGCAATACAATGTTAGAACATGTCAGAAACACTCCTACACTTAGTGATGGGAGAACTCGAACCTGGGGTTGAATATATATATATATATATAAAATATTCAATATATATACACTCTCTCTATATATATTATATATATATATATGTATTTATCTNAATCTCTTCTTTCCCCAGATTCAGGACCTTTTGTACCACAATGCCTGCTCACTTGTCTTGAAGTATCACTTCCTTGTTCATTAGTCTCTGAAGAAATGTATAGTTTTTTCTTTGCCTATAAAATTAAGTGATCCACTCTTCAGCCTCATTAATTAGAAACTGATTAACTCAAAGATCTTTAGAGATAGAGCAATACAATGTTAGAACATGTCAGAAACACTCCTACACTTAGTGATGGGAGAACTCGAACCTGGGGTTGAATATATATATATATATATAAAATATTCAATATATATACACTCTCTCTCTATATATTATATATATATATATGTATTTATCTTATTTCTTTTGACCATCAGTCAGAAAGAGAAAGCTGAACCATCAATGGAGAAAGCTGAATATTTCTTATTGAATGACACATAGAAATTAGCTTGGAAGGTGAGGGACCAAGAATGTGGGCAAGAGCAGCTTATACTATGCCAGGTACAGCAATGTTAATGGCTTCTAGGGGCAGTCGTGATTCTTGGAGCCGTGTTTCAGCAAACTGGAAAAAAGGAAGAAAATCACTTCATTCTGCTTCTCCTCTGAGAATAATTGTGCTAAATTATTCATGGATTATGTCTTTTAATCTTTGCTGCAAACTTAAGGAGTAGGAACTCTGATAGCCCTATTTTGTGCATAATAAGGTTAATCAGTTTGTCCAGATTAAACACTTAGAAAGTAATAGCATTGAATTCAAAACAAGGCAGTCTGACTTGAGAGTCAATTTCTATATGAATACTTTGTGTAGCTAGAGAAGGCCAAGAGGACCTCCCCCACCAGGACAAGACATGGATTGGGTTAGAAAATGCATATGAGTTTCTGAAACTGGTCAGACTGAAGGCTCTGTCTGATATTTTCTCCTTTTGATGCCAGAGGGCCAAAAAGACAAATTTTAGACTCTTATTTTGCAAAAGATCTTAGAAATTGTATAGCAGACAGAGTCCTTGGGAGGCTTAATGATTAGTCAAAGTCACCAAACCAGTCAGTTGAAGAGCTAATATTGAAATGTCCATTTTGGGGACTTTCTTTTCACCACTTCACTGTAGTATACTTTAAGTATCAAATGGGACTAGAAAATAATGTGCAGGAATAATTTTATGGGAGGTAACAAGAGTCAGTCTGAGTCAGCTGAGGAAGCAGACTGAGTTACGAACATTACTTTGAAGAACAGGTGGAATATTTATTTAAAAAAAAAGTACAGGGAGATTTTAAGCAAGAGAAAGGCCCTTTCATTCACTACTCTACTCAGCAAACTTATAATACAATCATTGATACCTTCTATAAATTTCCATTCTACAGTCTTAAATTGCCTTTCCACTAAGAATGCTTTTATTCCTTTTGTCATTTCAAATCCTATCCCTTAAGGTCCACCTCAATACTTGCTTCCATGAAACCCTGCATAGACCATTTTAACCCTAAATGTTTTCTATTTTCTTACCTGAAATTCCCCCAACCCTCGTGCTCAAAAACGGCAGACTCTCATCTTGTACATTACTACTCACCTTACAGTAGTTCCCCAATTGCACCATGTGTGAGCTTTCTGTAGTTCTCTCTTTACCTCTTTTGTTTCTCAAGATGTTTTTATTTATGTGTTCACAAACCATTTATTGTCTCCTAGATTCCAGGCACTGGCCCAAGTGCTCGATACATGAAGGTGAATCAGACCGTGAGCTGGTCCTCAATGACGTGCAGAGAAGCAGAAGGGACAAGAATGCAAATACATTATTATAATTCAGTTATGAAAAAATGTATTGTGGAGCCCTGCTCTACAGACAGCAAAGGGAACAAATAAAGAAGTTGTCAACTCTACTTTTCCTGTAACTCTATGCTTCATTATAGGTTGGGACAGTAGGAATGTTTTTGATGCAAATGACTTATATAGTGAATGTAACCATCTATTTATATGGGATTCCATGTAAATTCACCAAAGTATAATATTGGAAGGATTTTGACTATTGTTCACAAAATTACAAAATTCGTACTAGATGATCTGCCAAAACCTGTACGATTTCTTTATTTCTCTAGTTTCAGTCCTCTGGAGTCTCTTTGTGAATGGTAAACTCTCAACAAGTCTCAGTAACCTTAGATAGAAATTCCATAATTGGAAGGGGCAAAAATGAACTCTAACTCACTTCTGACCAGTCTTTATAGATGGCTCTGCTCTTCCTAGAGAAACCAGAAGCAGAGAGGACTAGCACAGTAAGAAGAGAGTGGCGAATCCATTAGGCATATTCAAACTCAAATAGGGAGCAAGGGACAGAGTTCTGGGCCCACAGTAAATGTTTAATAAGCATTTGGTCAGTGAATGTCCTTATGGCATTTGCTCCTTAGAACTCTCTCCTGAGTTATGACTTTTTAAAAGGCTATCAGTCTTCTCAACCCACTGGCTTAGAAGTGTCAATGCGCAGAGGTTTAAGCTCTGTTCTAAAGTAGCCTGCAGAGCATGCTCGCATGTTCTGGCACAGAGACCAGCTTTGTACTCTAGGAAGCCTCCCGCATGGGGTGTCATAGAGATTCGAGAAATCAGATTTGTAAAAAAGAGAAGGAAGCTGCCAGCCCTGGAGAGGTTCCAGAGCCACCCACGGTTGGCTGCCAAAGCCTGTATTGGGCATTCAATAATAGCACTATGAGGGTTAGGAGGGGCAGAGAGAGATCAGCTAACTACACAGAAGTGTGTCCATAAATGGCCTGCGGAACAGGCCCTTTTCTCTACCCTGGGGTTATAGAGGCTGATGAAAAAGGGAAAAGTCATTTCAGATCACTCTATTTTTAGTTATATATATGTATATTCAAGCACTAGAAAATGATGCTAGTTAAGCAGAAAGGTGATATATTGAAGGAATATTGTGTAACTCCCAAACCCTCTGGAAGTCTAAAGAACCAAACTCATAATAAAGGAAGAACCAGGACAGACTGGATGGCCAGAGCTTGTAGAGATGGACCCTGGCTGCCGCCACTGGCAGTCCTGCCACGAGTGGCACTCTGTTGCTGGTCACCATTACTGCCTGTTCTGGGACCACTCCCCCTTAATATTGGACTCTTCTGCTGCCAGAGTCACAACTGATGAATTCTGCACTGTCCCCTCTTGATTGCATCATTCACTCTAGGAATAATGTCTCAAATGAGACCTTCCTCTAGCTGAACATAGGTCCTCTAGCTACATGGAGCTCAGAAAGGGAGTAGCAGCCTCCCGCCTCCTTCGTCTTTCAGGATGAGATGCAGGGCTCCACTTTCTACTAGTCTTGATGTTTCCTCACATACAAAAGTTGTCTAGATGCTGGTTATTAAGCAATTGTCTCTTTGCTCTCTTCTTAGTGGCACTGGGGCTGGAACTGTGCGAACCATATTCCTCCACTGCCAATTGGCCCCCTGTCAGATTCTACCAATAGGGGCCACTAGAAGGAGATGAGAAGGCTAGGGGATGGGGAAGAAACTTGTTCCTTCTTCATTTGCTCCCTGTGCCTGTCAGGCTCTCCCCAGGAATGATTATTCACCCTGTCCAGGGCAGTCAATTCCAGTCTTGAGTTTCTTCCCACATTCCAAGAACCAACCTCATAATTGCCTACATCCTACCCTGAGAAGCCAACTCCAGTCTGCCCGTGCTCCATCTTCAGTGACCTGGGCCTTAGCTCAGTGGTGACTCCCTTCTGAGCTACTAACATACCAGGGGGGCTGTCCTTTCTCCTAAGTTGTTTGGGTCCCAACTCTAGAGGACCTTCTCCCTAAGCTTTCAGGTTCTCATAAGGCCAACCTCTTCCCTTTGCTGCTCCAAGCACAGGGATGGCAGATGCCCCCACAGTTATTATCTCTGTGTCACCTCAGTTGTCACCTTTGCCTTCTTTAGACCCCAACACCCATTTAACTAATTCCTTATGTTACATTCTTCCTGTTAAAACATTAGTATGGTTTAAACATATTAGATCTTGAATGATATAGCTTCCAAAATGACAAATGTCCTGCACAGCACATATTTATAAATAATTTGATATTTCTAGAGCATAAAGTATGAAAGTGACCTTGGCTGGAGAGGCAGAGAAGGGCCAGATAATGGAGGACTCGCTTTCCTTCAAGCAGTGTATGCTTTATTCCTTGGGTAGCAGAGGGTTAGCAAAGATTTCTGAATAAGAAAGTGTCGATCAGATTTGTTTGTTAGTGTGCAACTGGCAGTGCATTAGGGGTGAATTGGGGAGGGTTAAGTTTAGAGAAAATCATAGGAGACAATTGTAATAGAACTAACACTATTTGCCTTAGTCTCTTCCTGCTACTATGACAGAATATCTTAGACCAGGCAATTACAAATAATAGAAATTTATTTTCTTATAGTACCTGAGGCTAGAAAATCCAAGATCAGGGTACCAGCAGATTTAATGTCTTGTGAGGGCCTGTTCCTCACAGAGGGTGCATTTTCTGTGTCCTCTCATGACTGAAGATACTAACAGTTTCCTTGCACCTCTTTTAGAAGGTCATTAATCACATTCATGAAGGATCTACCTTCATGCCTTAATCACCTCCTGAAGGCCCCACCTCTTAATACTGTCACTTTGGCAATTAAATTGCAACATAGGAATTTTGAGTGGATACATTCAGACCATAGCAGTACTGAAGCAAAAACGTAACTGGTTTGAATGATAAGAAATCCATTTATAAAGAAAGAGAATATTGGTGGAGGCACACACATATGGAGTTAACATGAGGTGATCAGTTTGGGATGTGTGAAATTTGAAGTTCTTGTGGGACATACTGGTGGATGTTTCTAAGAGACAGCTAGAGACATAAATTTGTGATTCTTTAGTATGTATCTGATGAAATAATAGAGAGTTGAGGTGTCCTATCACCCATCAGTGGGGCTTGGGTGTGCTAGGCTGGAGGGTCAGCTATGTAGGTCAATCCTAAAGGACCATAGCTAGGTCTAAGCAGCTATCTTGAAACCTTGAGGAGGAGAAGAAAGAGCAAGAGGAGAAGAGTCTGTACATAAATGTATAGGAACCAGGAGAGCCAGGAGAGCCAAATCAGCAGATGAGATCAAAGGGTAGGAGTGGGTAAAAACTGGGAAATAAGTCAAAATAAGCACTCAAAATAATGGGAAGAGAGCCAGAGCAAAGCTGAAAAGTGTTCATTAGTCTATGCTATTAGTAGATAACTGTTGACCTTAGAGAACACAAATTCAGAGGAGTAGGGGTGCAAAAGTTTTAAAAAGTCAAAAACAGGGGTGCAGAAAACTGGATGGTAAGGGAGCAAGTTGAGTTAACAGGACAGACCCACTGCTGCTATAGAGGAAAGAAGAGAGAAGGGAAGAGAAAGTTACAGCAGGGTGATAGTAGGCCTTTGTTTGGCGTCTTGTTTTCAGATGTAAGTGAAGTAAGCTTATTTACCTGCTGAGAGAAAATAGATGAAAAGGAAATTGTCAAGGCATAAAAAGAAAACTGTAGAAAAGTATGTGTGTAAGATTGAGGTTTGGAGCTCAGATGGATGGATTATGTTTGGTTGGAGGAGAGGTGTGGAGAGTGTGTGTGTGTGTGTGTGTCAAAGTGAAAGGAAATAATGCAAAGAGGCAAACAGACAAGTAATTTTGCATCTAGGAGATGTCAAGCAGTTGAAGAGGCTCAAGCCTGTAACATCATGTTCTCTGCAATCCCACTCTTGGGTGGCAAATGGGTGGTAGGTAAGATATGGAGATTGGGAAGATTGTTGTGAAGAACAAGGAGCAGAGGTAATAAAGGCAATAGAGGAGGATTTTTGTGTCTGATTAGAACATAGCCAAATTATTGTATGTGATTGCCAATTCTAACTTTCAGAGAAGAAAGTATTAATATTTGAGAACAGAACGTTTTGAAGTCAACAAATTGGAAGACAGTTTGGCAGTTTCTTACAAAATTAAATATATTCTTAGCTTATGACCTGACAGTTGTGCTCCTTGGTATTTACCCAAATTAGTTGAAAACTTATGTCTATACAAAAATCTGTCTATGAACATTTACAGCAGTTTTGTCAAAATTGCCAAAACTTGGAAGCAACCAAGATGTGCCTTCAGCAGGTGAACGGATAAACTGTTTCACATCCTAACAAGGGTCTACTATTTAGCGCTAAAAAGAAATGAGCTATCAAGGCATAAAAAGAACAGAGGAACTTTAAATTTGTATTACTAAGTGAAAGAAACCAATATAAAGGGCTACATACTGTATGATCCAACTATCAACTATACAACACTCTGGAAAAGGCAAAACGATTGAAATGGTAAAAAGATCAATGGTTGCCAGGGGTTGGCAGAAAAGAAGAATGAATTGGCAGAGCACAGGGGATTTTTAGGGCAGCAAAACTACTCTGTAAAGTATCATAATGGTAGATACATGTCACACATTTGTCAAAACCCATAGAACTTGCAATTGCAGGAGTGAACTCTAATGTAAATGATGAATTTTGGATGATAATAATGTGTCAATGTGCATTTATCAATTGTAACAGATGAATCACTTTAGTGAAGGAGGTTGACAGTTGGGGACCTTTGGACGTGTATGGGTAGAGGGCATACAGGGACTTTGTATAATACTTTCTGCTCAGTTTAGCTGTAAGTAAAACCGTTTGGTTTAGTTAAGAGTCTACTTAAGAAAAAGCCAACCAATCAGGATCTTAAAAATTCTTGTTACAGTTCTTGTCTTTGAAACAAAGGCTAAGCTAATGGTGTGTATCAAAGGCCCCAGAGAAAGTATAAATTTCAGTCTTCAGTCTTGTGCTGATACAGTGTTCCCTTCCAGAGGAGGAAGGTAGCCAATCTCATGGCCGGCCCATAGCTTGTTAGGAGACCTGATGTGGGAAGCCTTAGCCAAATGTGAAATAGTTATGCCATCATGTTATTTCTCTTAGCAATTAGAATTTAGAAACATGAAAGGAATCAGTACTCTAACACAGGAGGAGAAGTTCATCAGCCACAGTGAGCGAGGCCATGAGGAAGGCAGGGCCAAAGTCATGAGACTTTTAATTTAGGTGTAAGCAGAGACCAGGGGGCAGGGGGGAAGACAGGAAGTAATGGTGGGCGGAACCACGAGGGTGAACTGGAGCTGAGTTAATGGCACATGAATTCCTGTTGCTGATGACACATCATATAAGTTGTCATCTTTCCAGTTCCCTTCCCTGTGATACATCTGTCCTATGGTTCCTGTCCTCAGATTCATTCAAATAAGGTCCTGTCAGCCTTAGTGTGAGAATTTTTATAATTCCCCTCTATTACTTGAGCTATCCTGATAGAGTCTTTATTCCACAGATCCAAAATAACCTGCTTAGCATGGGTATCATAAAGAAGAAGAGAGTACATTGTAATATTAAAACAAATTTCATCCACTTTATGATTTTAGCAAGTCATCTCTCCTGGTCATGAGATCTGTTCTTTGAGAGGAATTCTATATAGGAATCAAACATTTTTTGCCAAGACAGAATTGCCTGAATCTTTCTGCCTCATATCCTCCTTATTAAATGTATGAGTTCCAAATAGAATATAGCTTTTGGTTTCTGAATGAAGTAAGAATTGGATAAATCAAATCATGTGGGGCATTACCTAACCTACAAATCTTTCCTTTCCTTTTTGAAACAGGCTCTCTCTCTGACACCCAGACTGAGTGCAGTGACATGATCATGGTTCACTGCAGCATCAACCTTCTGAGCTCAAGTGATCCTCCCACCTCAGCCTCCCAAGGAGCTGGGACTACAGGAGCACACCACCACGCCCTACTTGTATAAATTTTTTAGTTTTTTTGTAGAGACAGGGTGGGCTCAAACTCCTGGGATCAAGCAATTCTCCTGCCTTGGCCTCCCAAGGTGCTGGGATTACAGGCATGAGCCACTGTACTTGGCCCAAACCCACAAATCTTTATGATAACCTTAACCCATCCTTTTAATAAAGAACTTAATTATTATTTATTTTTTGTTTCCTTCATGCTACCATGGTGCCTAGTACCTGATTGAAAATAAACTTAAATACTGTCTTCACTGATGTTGAGTTGTATTTCCATGTTTTCTGAGTACAGAGATTCATTGATAAGAAACAAACTCACAGTGAGTAGAAAATTAATGCGGTCATGCAAATGTGAGCAATGCCTGTCTCAGGCCCTGGCTACTCCAAAATAAATGGCATGGTCTCTCCTCTCAAAGAGCTTACTGTCCAGTGGAAGAGATAAAGATGTAAAATAAATGCAAAATAATGTGACAACTGCCAGAATGCATATAGATGCAAAGTACTAAGCAGCATAGAGGAGAGAGTGAGTAGTTGTGAGGTGAGAGAGAAGATGAGGAGGAATAAGGGCAATTTCAGTTCTCTACATTATTGCTGATTTTATGGGAGATTCCAAGCTGCAAGATCTTCATATGCCAGTAGGGTTGTCCCTGTCAGATAAATACCTGTCAGATAAATAAATAGGGAGAAAAACACTCGGGAATGTGGGTGACATATTAATGACTATGGACAGAATTGAGACTTATTCCATGCAGAGATAATAGCATCTTTTAAAAGAGTGATGGGCGTGGAGGCAGAGTATGGAATGATAGACAGTGGGGACTTAGAGAGGTTGGGGGATTGCCGGGGTTGGATGGTGGGAGGTTGCTTGGTGGGTACAATGTATATTGCTCCAGTGATGGATATACTGAAGGCCCTGACTTCATCACAATGTAATGTATTAATGTAGCAAAATTGTACTTGTGCCCCATGAATAATACACAAATTAAAAAAATATTTTTTCAATAAAAAAAGAGTGATGGGGTGAAAGAATATTTTTGTTCAGGCACTATAAGTAGATTGGTATATGTATCAGTTATCTTTTTGCCACAAAACGTTGTGTAACAAACCATCCCAAATCCAGTTGCTGAACAACAATCATCCATTCTTTCTCATGTATCTGTGAGTAGGCTGGATGCTTCTGCTGATCTCATTGTACTCTGCTGATCTAAGCTGAGTTCTCTCCTGAATCTGTGATCAACTGGCCTGAAGTTGGGAGCAGATGGGTTTAAGATGGCCTCAGTCAGGATGACTTGTCACTGCTCTGTGTGAACTCTTCTCCTCCACCAAGTTGGCCTGGACTTGTTTTCATGGTGGAGGCAGGGTTCTAAGAAAGACCATAAGACCGCTTGAGGACTGGATTTAGAACCAGCACACCATCACCTTCCATAAGGCAAAGCAAGTCACTAAGCCAGTGCAGATTCACAAAGGGGGACAATAAGTCACTGCTGCACAGTCAGTTTGCAAAGGGTGTGGAGGGATGGAAAACTGGGGTCATTTGCACTATCAATCCATGTCACTATGTAGGAATAGAAGGTGCATGTGACTGGTGAGAGGAGAGTCCGGGAAGTTATAGAGGACCCCAGGCTTTGTAAGTGGAGGTAAGAAATGTGGACTGGCAGAGGAAGAGAGGCTTGGAAGAACTGGAGGCAGAGCAGAGATAGGATCAGTTTCTCACTTTAGGAAAATAACACTGGCTGCAATAAAGAGGATAAATTGGAGGGATCCAACCTTTTCCTTGTAAACAAATATCTGGGATGGAACTCTGCATAGTTATCTGTTTATTTATATCCCACTTCATTCCAAAAATGATATAATGCCACAACTCTTCCATAGTTGCTATCAAAAATATATGTATTTATGTCCTGTCTACTTCTAAAAAGAATTTGAAGCAGCTCTATTTGAATTCTTCCCAAAGACCATCTTGGAAGTATGTCATTGTCTGACTTAACTGAGCTATCAGTAAATGAAACTCCCAGAGCTTCTAGCCAAAGAATATTCCTGGAGGCGAAATAAACAGAGGTGAATTTGGCTGTTTGAAAACACATGTAAGCTCTTTATTTAGAACTCTGATTCCATGGTAGCTGAAGAGAAAGAAAGGTATGGCTGGCAGCATGAGTTCAAAAAGAATATTTACCATTCCAGGCATCTTAGGAAATGCTGCAATAATTTCTGCTTAGCAAACACAAAAATAAGCTGGTAAAAGTCATAGCTTGCTTGTACAACAAAGCTGAGATAAGAAAAAGGCCCTGCACAGACTGAACAAGTAACCGGCAAAGTTTAGGTTGCTTTTCAGCCAGTTGCTCATATTGGAACAAACTTGAAAAGCTATGCTTTGCTTTCACTCTCACATCTGCATATGAAAGCAAAGTAGAAGTGATTTTCTTAGAGATTTTCTTATGATTTTCCATAGAAGATTCTTCCTGCAAACTCAATGTACATTTTTTAAACCAAGGAGAAATTTCTTTTCTTTTTGTTTTTTTTTTTTTTCTTTTGGAGATGGGAGTCCCACTCTGCTTGCCCCAGGCCTGCGGAGTCAGTGCCGAGCAATCTCAGCTCACTGCAACCTCCACCTCCCAGGTTCAAGTGATTCTCTTGCCTCAGCCTCCTGAGTAGCTGGGACTACAGGAACACACCACCATGCCCAGCTAATTTTTTTGTATTTTTACAAAAAAGCAAAGCCACCGCATCCGGCCGGGAAATTTATTTCAAGTTCAATGTTAGTCAATGTAGTAAATTCCATAGTTTCAGGATTAAGACACTTGATCCTACCATTTTCATTTGTCCTACGTACATTTACAGAAGATGCATTGTGTAGGTCTGTGTTAAATACTGGGGCTGCAGAGATCAGTAATATTTGATCCTTCTTCTTGAGTTGTTCATCGATAAACACAGAATAAGGTAAATGGCAACAGATCTCGCTAAGCTCTAGTTCCTAATTGTGAACAAAATGCTGTGAAACAATAGGTGAGAGAGTGAAAGTCTTAGTTTCTCTATATTAGTCCCTTTGTCTTGGAGTTCATATTCTTAGGACAAAAGTCAAAACAGGAAAAGTGTTCTTGCTTGTAGCACACAAACATTTTCTGAGGATCATTTAATCATAGATTTCTGTTACCTCCACAGTAGGCTCTGATTCTAGCTAATACCAACACAGAGACTTCTTTTAAAGGAAACAATTCCAGGGCGATTGTAACACTACATAGTGCATATATATCATTTAGATGTTTGTCTTCTCATTTACAAAGATGATACTAATAGCTGGTGTAATGTAAGTCCTTCACTTGTTGGTGCAACCCCAGTTTAGGCCTGTTATCCCAACTTTTTTTTTTTTTTTTTTTTGAGATGGAGTTTCACCCTTGTTGCCCAGGTTGGAGTGCAATGGCACTATCCTGGCTCACTGCAACCTCTGCCTCCTGGATTCAAGTGATTCTCTTGCCTCAGTCTCCTGAGTAGCTGGGAATACAGGTGCCTGCCACCATGCCTGGCCTTTTTTTTTTTTTTTTTATTTTAGTAGAGGTGGGGTTTGACCATGTTGGCCAGGCTGGTCTTAAACTCCTGACCTCAGGTGATCCACCTGCCTCGGCTTCCCAAAGTGCTGGGATTATAGGTGTGATCCACCACACCTGGCCCAGATGATTTGTTAGTAACACCCCCCTCAAAAGTGTTCTGGTTTGGATAGTAAATTACATGGCCACTGTACTAACAACAAATTTTCAGCAAAATGAGCAATGGAGCTGGTTTCCCAGCAGTGATTCTTCATTTGTGGATGCCAAATTATCCATTCTGTCTTGCACAATCCCTTCTCCTTTTTGATCAGGGATGTGAACTTTTATGATGTCTGGCCTAGACTAAAAATGCTTTTTGTGGCTATGCAACACGTTTTCTCAGAGTAGAGCTAACTACTCTGTGTAGAGATCATGACCATGGGAACCCATCAGTGCTCTGCATGAGCCAGGAGGGAAGCTGGCTCTGTTAACAGCTTGATAATTGCAACTTTGGCAAAGGGAAGGAAAGACACTCCCCTCAGCACACTTTGCACTAGAATTATAATTCACATACCAACCTTGAATTCTCACCACCATGTCAATTTCAATACTTGTGTAGTTGTCATGCTTCCTAAAATATACTGGCAATACTTGTCATGTTTCCTAAAATATAGTGAAAATAAAAGTTTTAAAGATGATTTTATAAGGTAATAGGGCAAAACATTTTATGCTTTTGTGAGTGAGGAGCAGGGCTGGGTTTTGGCTCTTTTCCTGTCACTAATCATGCATTTACTTTTTTCATGTATATTGATAGTTCTTCAATTAACTATCCTTGTGTACTTTACAAGTTACATGTAACTCAGTCACTCTCTGTTTGGTTAGTAAGCTTTTATAATTTGGATTTCTATAACAACTACTCTTTGGGATGAGCCTGGTTTGAGTTCTATTATGACATTAACTACTAGAAAAATAGACTATGGTCTTTAGAGCCAAACAGACCAGATTTAAGTACCAGCTTTGCTGGTCTATAGCTTTGTGACCTGGAGCAAGTTACTTACCTTTTCAGACCTCAGTGATATCAATTGTCAAATGGGGACATTAAAGTTCAACTCTTTATGTCATTGTAAGACTCATTACAAGGCTTTATATCTAGTAAGGTGCTCAACAAATAATTTTCTTTCTCTTTGCATCCCACTAAAGAAAATATAACTCAACCTCTGGAATGCTCCTACTTTACAATTTTGTTTTTATTTGTTTTGTTTTGTTTTGTTTGAGACAGAGTCTAGCTCTGTTGCCCAGGCTGGAGTGCAGTGGCATGATCTTGGCTCACTGCAACCTCCACCTCCCAGGTTCAAGTGATTCTCGTGCCTTAGCCTCCTGAGTAGCTGGGATTACAGCACCACCACACCTGGCTAATTTTTGTATTTTTAGTAGAGATGAAGTTTCACCATGTTGTCTAGGCTGGTCTTGAACTCCTGGGCTGAAGCGATCCACCTGCCTAAGCCTCTCAAAATGTTGGGATTACAGGCATAAGCCATTGCGCCCGGCCATACCCTACAATTTAAAAAATTTAACTTACCCCCATAAGGCTCCTCATTACTAAAAAAAAAAAGCCTTGAGTACAAATATTTTTAGATAATATAAATATCCCTGGAGGAACACCAGATTTCTCCAGGTTTCTGATTTTAGGGTCTCTTTTGCTAATTCAATAGGAGGGGTCTGTCTTAAGGAAATTAAAACAAAACTGGTAGGCTGCTTTCTATTTGTACATATAAAGTATTGAATTTAACACTTGTTAATTAAATAGTTTTCAAAATTAGCTGGAATTAAAACATTTTAAAATAATTAAAATTATTATTATTTGCCATGTGAAAAGACAGGTTGCTCTAGCTGTAGAGAATCATGGCCCACATAAAAATAACAGAAATTGGCAACCTTGTTTTGGAATATATTGCAGCATGTGAAGAAGACGTAGAAGGGTGAACTTGGAGAGTATGTCCCAGAGGAAAAATTCTTCAGAGGACATATATCTATTACACGAGGCTCACAATATAAGTCAAATACTTTTTTAAAATGTCACTAAGAGGAACAAATGTCTCTCCTGCTGGGAGGACACATCCTCCATAGTAAGCGCAGTGGAAAGATATTTGATGAGGACTGGAAAAGGGACAAGTATGCATGGAAGTGTCGGAGGTGGAAGAGCGGCACATAAGAAACAATGGGGTGCGTGACAGGGGGCGGGAAAGCAGGTGCTGCATGTCAAAGGGAGACTTTGAAGGAGGAAACCTATAATGATACCAATTTCAACAGAGGAATCATATCATGAAAAGATCTTCCAGTTATTTGTGCAAATGCCACTTTTTCAGGGAAGAAAATGAACACCCTTTGTGAAATTATTCTCACACTTCTGATTTCCTTTCCTTTCTTCGCCAAACCACTAGTCACATGTTGATATGCTATCAAATTTCTCTATCAATTTTGTTTATTGTCTATCTCTCCTCAGTAGAACATTAAGCTCCATAAGGGCAGGTGCATCTGTCCATTTATTCTATTGTGCACTTTTGTATTCCTGGCATATGACAATATAAATTTCTTGCATCAGTCAATAAACGAATGCCCACATGAATCAACTATTGTGGGTGGAAGAGGTAGTATCTTCTAGGAGGAGGGAATTAGTCATGTGAAGTCTCTTCAATATATTTATTGAGTTATATCCTCACGTGCATAAACACCGGCAGAATGTGAAGTGGAGATCTCCCAAAAATGAAACTCTGATTCTCACAGATACCCATAAAAAGTTTTTTAAGAGTGAATTATTTGTCAAGTTGCTTTTGGAACATTCTGTTTTTGTTCTTATTTCCCAGTGTAAATATTACTGACATGGCACATCTGTCTCCATTTGATACATACAAAAATGGCAGCAAGTATGCCCCAGATATCAAAAGACCAAGGCGGAAAATTCTGGAGGAGAACACAAATACTGGATACAAGTATTTCTCAAATGGAGAAGGAGAGATACACAAACAGATTTCAATGTGCCATATACTGTAAAAAGACAATTTCCACTTCCATCCCCACCTTCTCCCCCTGCAAAAGGACAGAACAGTTAAAAGGACCTGCTTATAGACATTAGTAAAAAATTTATAAATTCCATCATTCAATAAATATTAGTAACTGTAGTCCTATTTAACAAATTTTGTTTGATGAAATTTTAAGGGAATAAATGAAAAACAATCAGCTATTCTTTTCTAACAAGGAGAATGATCTTTAAATTGTAAAGGTAGAACAAATAAAAGGATTATAAAATAATACAATAAGCAATTGTATGCCAACAAATTAAATCACCTGAATGAAATAGACAAACTCCTAGAAGGACACAGATTACCAAAAGCAACTCCAAGGGAAATAGAAAAATGTGAATAGACCTATAATGAGTAAAGATAATAAATCTGTAATTGGTAAACTTTCTACAAAGAAAAGCCCAGAACCAGATGGCTTTACTGGTGAATTCTACCAAACATTTAAAGAATAATTGGTACCAATCTTTTCAAAATCTTCCAAAAAGTAGAAGAGGAGACAACACTTCTAAACGCATTCCATAAGGCCAATAATATCATTATACCAAAGTCAGAAAGATAGATCACAAGAAAAAATTACCTTCAGATAAAAATCCCTTATGAATGTGGATGTAAATAAGAACTACAATGAAATATAACTTTATACTCACTAAGATGGCTATAATTTTTTTAAAAAAGACAGGAAAACAGTCTGACTGCTCCTCAAAAAGTTCAACATAGCATTACTACCTGATTAATCAATCCTACTCCTAGTTATATACCCAACAGAATTGAAAAGAGAGACTCAAAGCCGATACTTACATACCAGTGTTTACTGAAGCATTATTCATCATATCCAAAAATGTAGACAAGCCAAATGTTCATAAACTGATGAATGAATAAACACAATGTCATATATTTGTACAATGAAATACTATTCTGCCATAAAGGGAATGAAGTACCAATAAATACTAAACATGGATGAGCCTGAAATCTTTATGCTAAGTGGAGGAAGCCAGACAACAAGACCATATATTGTATGATTTCATTTATCTAAAAAGTCCAGAATAAGAAATTCATAGAAAGTAGATTAATAGTTGCCAGTGCAAGGAGGTACTGGAGGGGAAATGGGAAGTTACTACTTAATAGGTATGAAGTTTCTTTTTGGGGTAATGATAATTTTCTGGAATTAGTGGTGATAGTTCCATATATTGTGAATATACTAAAAGACACTGGATTGTATGCTTTAAAATTGCTTAAATGGTGGATTTAATGTTAGTCACTTTATCCCAATAAAATAGATCACAAGATTTATGGGAAAATAGGATTTAAGAGATAATACTCAAAAACTTATCAGTGACACATAAAAAGCAGGTAGGAATTTAATTAGACAGAATGGAATCTAATAAAATGGGAGCACAGTTTTACACATTCTAAATGGTTAAGAAATAAATGGATGCTATAATAGTTATGGTCTTTTACCTTGAAAAATATCTAAAGTTTGCTTGTGGAAGTGGGTGTCTGAACTCCCACTCCCACCAGGCTTGCCTGACTGGCTTCCTCACCCACCATCATGTGTGCAGGAATAAAAGAACAAGGCAGTAAAGGGTAAGGAGAGAGGAAGAGAGACGAGAGCAGAGAGGAAAAATATATAATAAGCAAGAGGAAATGGGACAATGAAAGAGTCTTTAGGACAGGAGTTTTTCCATATAATTGTGGCTATGTTTTGATATTATCCTAATACTCAAGCTTGTAGCTTGAAAGTTTTTGTAAAGTGGTGGCAAGAGGTGATCTGAAATCACATGGAACAATTGTGACACTGAATGCAGATGATGTGGCTCGATGTCCTCATGAGGGTGTGTGCCTGGAGTTTTTGGGTTCCGCATTCACCTAATGGTTCTCTTTGGAAAATATTCAGGCCTTCAAAACAAAACAGATTTGTTTTCTGGCTGGCAAAAATTCAGATTTTCCATATGAAAGCAGAACTGACTGAATTTTGTTAGCTTTTTCATATAATTGTGGCTATTTTTTGATATTACCTTAATACTCAACAAGTTGTAGGTTCCTAAATATTAGCTTCAATGTAGAATCTAAAACTGTATTAATAAACTGTCCACAGTCTGTTACATTAAAATCCATGGCTTTGGATTTTATCTTATACTTTAAATAGGTAGTTTAGCTATGCATGATTTTATAGCATCATTCTTTGTTCATTTGGAAAATATCAGTTCACTGAATTACTAGTCAACTGAATCCAAAGATAGAAAAAAAGATTACATACTTAACTAAGTAGGATCTATCCTAGGATGTGAGGTTGTTACATCATGTGAAAATGAATCAACATGATACACCATATTAATAGAATGAAGGACAAAACTCGTGATCATCTCAGTAGACGTGGAAAAGGATTTGATGAAATTCAACAATCTTTCATGATAGAAACATTCAACAAACCAGGAATAGAAAAAAAATTTCCCCACCTGATAGCATCTACAAAAACCTCACAACTAGCATTATGCTTAATGGTAGAAGCCTGAAAGCTTTCCCACCAGAATCAGGAACAGGGCAAGGATGTTCACTCTCACTACTCTTTTCAACATTGTACTGGAGATTTTTCCATGTAATTTGGCAAGAAAAGGAAATAAAAGGCATCCAAATTGGTAAGGAAAGAGTAAAACTATTACTATTTGCAGCTGACATGATATTATAAGTAGAAAATTCTAGGGAAGGTACAAAACAACAGCTACTAGTGCTAATAAACGAGCTTAGCAAAGTTGAAAATACAAAATAATTATGCAAAATTAATTGTATTTCTATGTAGTAGCAATGAACAATCTGAAAGGAAAATTTAAAAGTCAATTTATAGTAGTATAAAAAAGAATAAAATATTTACAAACAAAATCAACAAAAGGAGTTTAAGACTTGTGTGTTGAAAACTGTAAAACATTGCTGAAATAAATTAAAGAAGATCTAAATAAATGGAAAGATATCCCATGTTCATGGATTGCAAGATTTAATATTAAGATAATAATTGAGCTACATAATCAATGCAGTTCCTATAAAAATTCCAGCTGTTTGCTATCTTTTCCTCAGAAATAGACAATTAATTTAAAAAGCATATGAAAGTGCAGGAAACCTAGATAGCTTAAGTAAACTTGAAAAAGAACAAAGACAGACTCATACTACCAATTTCAAAACTTCCTGTGAAGCTGCAGTATTAAAAACTGTGTGGTACTGGCATAAAAACAGATATATAGAGCAGTAGGAAACAATTGAAAGTCCAGAAATAAACCTCAAGTTTATGGTCAATAGATTTGCTGGAAGGGTTCCAAGGATATTCAATGGAGAAAAAAATAGTTGTGTCAAAAATTTGGTGCTGAGACAACTAGATGTCCACATGCAAAAGAATAAAACTGTATCACTCACACCACATACAAAAATTAACTCCAAAGAGATCAAAGACCTAAATTTAATAACAAAATCTATTAAACTCTTACAAGAAAACATAAAGCTTTTTGACCTTGAATTAGGCAATGGTTTCTTAGACATGACATCAAATCATGAGCAGCAACAAAATAAATAAATAAATTAGACTTCATAAAATTGAAAACTTTTGTACTTCAAAAGACACTATCAAGAAAGTTAAAAGACAACTCATGGAATGGGAGAAAATATTTGCAAATCATATATTTACTAAGGGACTAGTCTATCCAGAACATAAAAGACCTTTTGCAACTCCACGTTAAAAAAAGACAGTGCAACAGAAAAATGGGCAACTACTTTTAATAGACGTTTTTAAAAGAAGATATACAAATGGCCAATAAGCACATGAAAATGTTCAACAGCATTAGTCATTAGGGAAATGCACATAAAACCACAATGAGATATCATTACACACTCACTAAGATGGTTATAATAAAATGTCAAACAATAAAAGTGGTAGCTAGGATGTAGGGAAATATGAACCCTTTTATATTGCTGATAAGACTTAAAAGCTGCTTTTGAAAACCATTCCTCAAAAGGTTCAATATAGAGTTACCATATGACTCACCAATTCTACTACTAGGTATACATCCAAGAAAAATGAAAAATATGTTCACACAAAAGCTTGTATGCAAACATTATAGCACCTTTATTCATAATAACCAAAAAGTGGAAATAACTCAAAAGTCCATCAACTGATGAATGGTTAAATAAAACATGGTACATCCATATAGTGGAATATTATTTGGCCCTAAAAAGGAATGAAGTACTGATACAAGCTAAGTCCTTGATGAACCTTGAAAAGATTTTGCTAACTGAGAGAATATAGTCACAGAAGATCATGTAGTAAGTGATTTCATTTATATAAAAAATCCAGAATGGGAAAATCTGTAGAAACAGAAAGTAGATTAGTGGTTGTCTAGGCTTGGGGTTTAGAAAAGAAATGGAAAGTGACTGATAATGGGTATAGCATTTCTTTTCACGCTGATGAAATGTTCTGAAATTAGATTCTGGTGATGTTTGCACAACTCTGTGAATAAAAGTCACTAAATTTGCACAGCTTAAAAGAATATGCTTTATAATATATGAATTATGTACCAACAAATAATGAAGAGATATGATGATTATTAGGAGCCAGCAATGAATCACTTAAGAATAATTTGACTAACATAATTTGTTATCATGTTTTCATAAGCCAACTAGACAAGCAGATTAGAGAAATAACCTATAGACAATGTATCATGATTTAAGTAAGTAATTTTGATCCAGTCATTGATTGTTTTGCTTGTTCAGTAATTCATTATCTTTTGGAAATTTACTAAGAATGTACCTGAATTGTGCTGGCTATTGGCGATTCAGAGATCAATATGATAGTTCTTCACAGAACTATCTATTAATTAAAAATTATGTTTTAAATATGAAAAGAGAAACTCAGAGAGGTTAAATAACAGTCCTGATGTCACACAGCTAATAAGTAACAAAGTAAGAATTTGAACTAAGTTATATAGGGCTGAAAAGTCCATGATGTTCCATTTTGGCATGCTTCCAACAGTAGCATGCTTGTGGGTAAGAATAGGAACTGAGTGATGATGTAATTCGGGATATTCACAAAGAGTTGAATAACTGAATGCAGGGAATGTTAACTCATTGACTGATCTCAGTCTTGAGGGACATCCCTAGAGTTGTCACAGGGCTCTGAGAATGGCTGGATCCCATTTGATAATCTTATTATCAACATAAATGAAGACAGAAGGCAGGATGACCACATTTGTTGTTGACACAAAGCTAGAAGTAATAGTTGATATGCTCAAAGAAAGAATCAGGATTTAAAAAGATCTCATCAGACTGGAACTATGGGCTGAAATTAATATGGGATTGAGGGAGAATTGGATTAACAGGAATTCACATGAAAAAGACTTGGATATTTTAATTGACAGTAAGCTCAATATGACTCAAAGGTGTTAGCCAAAAAAGCTAAGGCATTCTTATCCTGCATTAAAATATAGTGTCCAGGAAAAGGAATGTAATTGCACTCTGGTCATTGCTATTGTCTGACAAATTGTGAAGCATTTTGTTCAGTTTGGGGCGGCTATTGTTTGGAAGGATATTGACAAACTGGAGCATGTTCAGAGAGAGAACAGAAGAGTGAAACTGTGTCATGTGAAGACTGGGGATGTTTAGCTTGGAATAGGAAGATCTGGATGGTACAGTGGGAGTGGGGAGAAAGGAAGTAAAATAGGTATTTTCAAAGATTTAAGGGGATGTCTTGGGGCTTGGGTGGTTTAATTCAATTCTATTTACTTTAGTAGAATTCAAACTCAAACAAGACAGGGAGACAAATTTCTGCTCATGAATTATTTTCAGATAATTGGGAGTTGTGGAAAATGGAATAATCTACTTTGTAATTTAGTGAGCAGTTGTTCATGGGGATTATGCAAGAATATGAACACTATTAAATAATTTAGAGGTATTATTGAAACTTCAATGAAGATTGTCTCAATGTCTTATAAGATCCATTTGAGCTCAAAGAGCCAATAATAATTATAATATTATTGTTATAGTATCAACTAATATGAATTGAGAAAACTATTATAAAAATATTCTACATGCATGATCATATTTAGTCTGACAAAAAAACATAATATTTTATTACTCCCATTTTATAGATGCGGAAATTGAGGACTTAGACAGGCAGAGTAACTTTCTCAAGGATACATGGGTTGTAAATGTTAAAGCTAGACTTCCAACTCAGGTCACTGTAATTCAGAACTTCAGCTCTTAACTGCTCTCCTAAAACTCTTTTGGTCTCTATGTCATTCAGTGTTTTATAATAGGTTGATTGCAGTTAGATAATCTGGCTAGAATTCTACCTGCTTAGAGTGAATATATATATGGGGAGGAGTGCTGTATTGTTAAGACATTTGAGTAACTCAAGGTCAACAGGAACTCTTACCTTCATGGAGAGTAAATGCCTGTCCAATGGAATTTCAGTATCGACACGTTCAGTGTTTAAAAAAGCAAGCCGTGTAGCTCATATTTTCATTCTTAGATTATTTTAAGTGAGACAATGCCAGAGTACACAAAAGCAGATAGCTTGGTTTCAGATTTTCATTCCTGAATTGAGATTTCAATATGCATGCCATGCTAGGAGATGCCTACCAAAGAGTAAGGGATGGAAATTACCGTATTTACTCGTCTTAGACAAATGACTTTTCTGCAACTTGCATGGTGATTTTATTTTTCTCTAAATAGTAAATAAGTGACCAACAGGTGCTCTATGGTATGCTGTCTTGCAAATATCTGGTTGATTTCAATTTGAAGGTCCTGCCACAAAGTTTAAGTTTTTGGATGAAGAAAAAAATAGTATAGTATTTTTCTTCAATAAATTATTTCCTTGTTCAGTATAACTTTGAGACAGGCAGACCAGAAATAAATTGATTAATTCATTCTAGGAAACAGACAAAGGAAAAAGTACAGATTTTGATAAATGGAAGAAAGAACATAAATACTAACTCTCAAAAATTAAGAGGAGAATATACTTGGATAGGATAGTAAGAAAAAGCCAATCTGTGCTAGTGACTTTTAAACTGAAGCCTGAATGTAGGGAAAGAACCTGCAGGTGCAGAGCTTAGAGCAGGATCAGTCTAGATAGAGAATGCAGCAAGCTGAAAGGCCCTGAGGCTGGGAGGAGTTTAGCACATTCTAGTTACACACAGAACAGACGGCAGCGGTCCAGATGAGGGATGTCTACAGCTTGGCCTAGGATGATAGAGGTGGAGGCATATTTTGGAGGTACTCACACACTGGAATAGACTCTATACACATATGTCATATTAAAGTACATCATACATGCATACAAGTCGTTCTCCAATCCCTATTCAATTCTTCATAATCTCAAAAGTCTTCAATACGTTTCAATCTTTTATCAGACAGTCTTAAACAGAAGCCATTCCTTTTCCTTGGTGTGAGAGAGGATATTTCTTCAGACAATTCACTTTCTGTTTGTTAGAAATTCCCTTTCTCCCTTCTTCCCTTTCTTCCTGCATTCCTTCTTCTTACCTGCCTACCTTCCTACAACAATATTTAATATATGCCTACTTGCTGCCAAGCACTGGGCTAGGTATTGAATATACAGTTATGAACAAAACAGTCCTGGTTACTGCTTTCATGAAATTTTCATTTAATTAGGTGCTGATTAGCCCAGACATAATTTTATCTACTTTGCATTTCTATTTTGTAAGTTAATAATTACTGAATGCTTACTAAATACCAGGTAGCATGCTGAGCATGTTACTTTTATTTTGTAAGCATTTTCATTTTACTAAATAAATTTTATCATAAGGATGCGTTTAATGAATTGTTCATTTCTTGAATCTATACTATTTGAACCATTCCCACCTGTTGAACCTTGAGATGATTCACAATCATTTATAAAGACTCTGGCCAATTCAGTGGATGTGTATAGAAATAGCCTTAGGGTTCAAATACATCCTGAGAACAAAATGGACACACACTGCCCAGAATTCAAAAGGCAAACATTGCTTTTAGACTTGAATGATAGCTCTATCTGACTCATCCATTTTTAGGAGATGGAGTATAATAATATCTTTAAAATAAAATAAAACTTTTATATTTAAAGGGTTTTTTGTCTTTTAAATTCTCTACTTAGTGATGATCTAATTTTATTGACACAAAATTGTATATATTTAAGGTGTACAACTTGACATTTTGATACACATATACATTGTGAAATCATCTCTTCCCAGCCAATTAATATGTCACCTTTATATAGGTACCAGTTTTGTATCCTTTGACCAACATCACTCCGTTCCTTTCTTCCCTTGGCCTCTCTGTATCCATGTTTGACTACTTTAAATTCCACATATAAGTGAGAACCATGCAGTATTTCTCTTTCTGTGTCATGTTTATTTCACTTGGCATAATGTCCTCTAGCTTCATTTGCGTTGTCGCAAATAGCAGGACTTAGTTTTTTTTATAAAAGGCTGAATAATATTCTGTTGTTTGTGTGAATCACATTTTCTTATCCATTCATCCATTGAAGGACATTTTAGTTTTTCCCGTATCTTAGTTATTGTGAATAACGCTGGAATAAACACGGGAATTCAGGCATCCCTCCATGATCCTGTTTTCAATTTTGTTGGATATATATCCAGAAGTGGGATTGTTGGATCATACAGTATTTCTATTTTGAATGTTTGAGGAAGCTTTATACTGTTTTCCATAGTGGCTGCACTAGTTTATATTCCCACCAACAGTGTAAGGGATTCTCTTTTCTCCACATCCTTGCCTACACTTGTTATCTTTTGTCTTTTTTATAATAGTCATACTAGCAGGTGTGAGGTAAATATCTCATTGTGGTTTTGATTTTTCGTTTCCCTAATAATTAGTGATGTTGAGAACATCTTCATGCGCCTGTTGGTCACCTGAATTTCTTCTTTTGAAAAGTGTCTATTTAGGTTCTTTGCTCATTTTTTAGTCAGGACATTTGTGTTTGGGGCATTAAGCTAAATGAGATCCTTATATGTTTTGGATATTAATACATTTTGGATATATTATTTGCAAACATTTTCCCAATTCTATAGGTTGTTGTTTTCTTTATTGTGCAGAAATTTTTTAGTTTGATGCAATTCCACTTATCTATTTTTAATTTTGTTACCTATGCTTTTCATATCCAGAAAATTATTGCCAAGACCAGTGTCAAGAAGGTTTTTCCTTATGTTTTCTTCTAGGAATTTTACAGTTCCAAATTTTATGTTTAAGGAAGTCCTAGTCAGAGCAATTGGGCAAGAGAAAGAAATATCTCCAAGTTGGAAAAGAGGTAGTAAAACTATCTCTGTTTGCTGATGATATGATCTTATACCTCGAAAACACTAAAGATTCCTTCAAAAGACTCCAAGATCTGATACATGAATTCAGTAAAGTCTTAGGTTACAAAATCAGTGTACAGAAATCAGTAGCACTGCTGTACACCAACAGCAACCAAGCTGAGAATCAAATAAAAAACTAACCCCTTTTACACTAACAACAACAACAACAACAACAACAACAACAAAAACCCTAGGCATATACTTAAGCAAGAAGGTGAAAGGGCTCTACAAGGAGGACTATAAAACACTGCTGAGGGAAATAATAGATGACACAAACAAATGGAAATACTTCCCATACTCATGGATTGGAAGAATTAATATCATGAAAATGACCATACTACTCAAAGCAATCTGTATATTCAACATAATTTCTGTAAAAATACCAATATCATTTTTCACACAATTAGAAAAAAACTCCTAAAGTTTATATGGAATCAAAAAAGAGCCCGAGTAGCCCAAGCAGTCCTAAGCAAAAAGAAGAAACCTGAAGGCATCACATTACCTGACTTCAAATTATACTACAAGGTTATGGTAACCAAAGCAGCATAGTACTGGTATAAAAATAGATATGTAGACCAATGGAACAAAATAGAGAACTCAGAAATGAAGCAAAATACTGACAACCAACTGATATTTGGCAAAGCATACAAAAACATACATTGGGAAAACAACACCCTATTATTCCTGTCTCTCACAATATACAATAATTAACTCAAGATGAATTAAAGACTTACATCTAAGACGTGAAACCATAAAAATTTTAGAGGAAAACCTAAAAAAAACTGTTCTGGACATTGGCCTAGGCAAAGAACCTATTAAGACCCCCAAAAGCAAATGCAACAGAAACAAAAATGAATACTAGGCCAGGCGCAGTGGCTCATGCCTGTAATCCCAGCACTTTGGGAGGCTGAGGAGGGTGGATCACGAGGTCAGGAGTTCAAGACCATCCTGGCCAACATGCTGAAACCTCGTCTCTACTAAAAATACAAAAATCAGCTGGGCATGGTGGTTCGTGCCTGTAATCCCAGCTACTCCAGAGGCTGAGGTAGGAGAAGTGCTTGAACCAGGGAGTCGGAGGTTGCAGTGAGCCGAGATCGCGCCATTGCATTCCAGCCTGGCGACAGAGTGAGACTCCGTCTCAAAAATAAATAAACAAACAAATAAATAAATACTAATAAATGGGACCAAATTAAACTAAAAAGCTTCTGCACAGCAGAAGCAATAATTATCAGAGTAAACAGACAACCTAGAGAATGGGAGAAAATATTTGCAACTTATGCATTCAACGAAGGACTAATATCCAGAATCTATGAGGAACTTAAGTCACCAAGAAAAAAACAAATAATCCCATTAAAAAGTGGGCAGATGACACGAATGGACATTTCTCAAAAGAAGATATACAAATGGCCAAGAAACAGATGAAAAAATGCTCAACATCACTAATCATCAGTGAAATACAATTTAAAACCACAATGAGATACCACCATCCTAGCCAGGATAGCCATTATTAAAAAGTTAAAGAGCAATAGATGTTAGCATAAATGTGGTGAAAAGGGAACATTCATACAGTGTGGTGGGAATGTAAATGAGTAAAACCTCTATGGAAAATAATATGGAGATTTCTTAAAGAACTAAAAGTAAATCTTCCATTTGATCCAGCAATCCCACTACTGGGTACTTACCCAAATGAAAAGAAGTCATTATATCAAAAAGACACCTGCACGCATATGTTTATCACAGCACAATTTATAATTGCTGAGATATAGAATCAGTCTAAGTGTCCATCAACTGATGGGTGGATAAAGAAAAAAATATGTATATATGCATATTATATATATACATAAAATATATATACATACACACATATATATGTGTGTCTCTCTCTATATATGTATATCTCCACACCGTGGAATACTACTCAACCATAAAAAAGAACGGAATAATGTCTTTTGCAGCAACTTAGATGGAATTAGATGGAGACCATTGTTCTAAATGAAGTAACTCAGGAACTGAAAACGAGATACCACATGTTCCCATTTATAAGTGGGGGCTAAGGTATGGGTACACAAAGGCATATAGGGTGGTATAATGGACATTGGAAACTCAGAAGTGGGGAAGTGGGGAAAGCTACCTTTTAGGTACAATGTTCATGACTTGGGTGAACTGAGATTTTAGTGCACAATTTGTCCAGGTAAACAAAACCCACTCCTACCCCAAAGCTATTAAAATGTAAAACTATGTTTAAATAAACGTAGGACTTTTTGTGGTTCCATATGAATTTTAGATTTTTTTTCCTATTTCTGTAAACATCATCAGAATTTTGATAGCAATTATATTGAATCTGTAGATCACCTTAGGTAATACGAACATTTTGACAATATCACTTCTCCCAATCCATGAACATGAGGTGTTTTTTATTTATTCATGTCATTTTAAATTTTCTTCATTAATGTTTTTTAATTTTCAGTGTACAGGTCTCTCACCTCTTTGCTTAAGTTAATTCCTAAGTATTTTATTTTTTGGTTGTTGCTAATGTAAATGGTATTGTTTTCTTAATTTCCTTTTTGGATAGTTTGTTGTTGGTGCATAGAAATCCCATTGAGTTTTGTATGTTGATTTTGTATCCTACAACTTTACTGAGTTCATTTATTTGTTTGAATAGCTTTTTTTGTGAAGTCTTTAAGGTTTCCTACATAAAAGATATCATCATTTGAAAACAGATAATTTTACCTCTTCCCTTCAGATTTGGATGCCTTTTATTTTTTTTTTTTCTTGCCGGATTGCTCTGTGACTTCCAGTAACATGTTGCATAGCAGTGGTAAGAGTGGGCATCCATGTCTTGTTTCAGATTTTACAAGAAAATTTTTTTATTATTTCTCCATTGATGATTATGTGGGTTTTTCATATGTGGCTTTTATTTCCCTATTGATTATGACGCTAGCTTTGGGTTTTCATCTATGGCCTTTTGTGTTGAGGTCAGCTTCTTCCTTACCTATTTTGTTAAGACTTTTTATCATGAAAAAATATCGAATTTTGTCAAATGCTTTTTCCGCATCTATTGAGATGATCACGTGGCCTTTGTCTCATTCTACTACTGTGGTGTATTACATTGACTGATTCTCATAAGTTGAACCATCATGGCATACCAGGGATAAATCCCACTTGATCTTGCTGCATGATCTTTTTAATGTACTATTTAATTTGGTTTGCTAGTACAATCTTGTGTTGTTTTTGTCTGGCTTTGGAATCAGAGTGATGCTGGTTTCTTAAATGAATTTGGGAGTGTTCCTTCTTCTACTTCATGGAAGTTTAAGGATTGGTATTAGCTCTTCTTTAAATATATAGTAGAGTTCACCTACACAGCCGTTTAGTTTGGGGCTTTTGTTGGAATGATTTTGTTTTTGTTTTTGTTTTAAGCCAGAGACTCCCTCTGTCACCCAGGCTGGAGAGCAGTGGCAGCATCACACCTCATTGCAGCCTCGACCTCCTGGACTCAAATAATCCTCCTACCTCAGCTTCCTGAGTAGCTGGGATTACAGGCATGCACCACCACACCTGGCTAATTTTTAATGTTTTTGTAGACATAGGGATCTTACTGTGTTGCTCTGGCAGGTCTCAAACTCCCAGGCTTAAGCTATTCTTCAGCCTTGGCCTCCCATAGTGCTGAGATTGCAGGTGTGAGCCACTGCACCAGCCTGTTGGAAGGTTTTTGATTATTAATTCAATCTCCTTGCTTGTTATTGGTCTGTTTAGCCTTTCTATTTCTTTTTGATGCAGTTGTAATGGGTTGTATGTTTCTAGGAATTTGTCCATTTCTTCTCAGTTATGTAACTCCTTGTTTGGCATATAATTGTTCACAATAGTCCCTTATAATGTTTTGTAATTTCTGTGTTATCCATTGTAATATTGCCTTTATCGTTTCCGAGTTTATTTAATTGAGTCTTCCTCTTTTTGTTTCTTAGTCTCGTTTAGGATTTGTTGATTGTTTGGCTTTTTAAAAACCAATTCAGTTTTATTGATTTTCTCTATTCTTTATTTTACATCACACTATCATTTTCCTCTTTTGCTAAGTTTGGGTTTAGTTTGTTCTTATTTTTCTAGTTTCTTGCAGTATAAATCTGGGTTTTTAAATTGATATCTTTCTTCTTTAACATAGGCATTTAATACTAGGCATTAAAGTAGTTCCCTCCTAGTACCACATTTGTCCCATTCCATAAGTTTTGGTAAGTTATATTTTCATTTTTACTTGTGTTGAGATAATTTTTTAAATTGCCTTTCATTTTCTCTTTTACTCAATTGTTGTTTAAGAATGTGTGGTTTAGCTTACACGTATTTGTGAATTTTCCTGTTTTATTTCTATTATTGATTTCTAGTCTCATTCCACTGAGAAGATACTTGATATGAGCTCAATTTTCTTCAAGTTGTCAATACAACTTCAAGGCCACTGGGGACCATGGTGTCCTCTGCCATGTGGCTGATACTGATAGGCCCTGTCCTTCTTCTTTTATTCTAGTCATCTTCCGATATCTCAGCTGTGTTGGTTTCCCCAGCAATCTGGGTAGATGAAACCAAAGTGGGTCCTTCATGCAGTGCCCAGAAGGCTGGGGAATCTGGGCATTCACTCTGCTCTTCTTTTCCCTGTTTGGGAAGCTCATGCATGGGCTGGGGAGTTATCACTGGTTGCTGAACTGTGATGGCCTAGGGGATGAGATAACGCAGTAAATTAAAACTGTTCTTCCTACCGTTTTTGTGCAGTTATTTCTTGATTTTTTGCTCCATTGTGTTGTGACAATATCTTAACTACACTTCTGAGCTCTCCTAGAGCTATTTTCATTCTTGGATAGCTAATTGTGTGTGTGTGTGTGTGTGTGTGTGTGTGTGTGTGTGTGTGTGTGAAGGCTGGGATCTTCTACTCCGCCATCTTCCTGATGTCACTCCTCACATGTATTATCTTCACTAATCCTTAAAACTCTATTCTGTTAATGAGGAAACTGAGCTCAGGGAAATTGCTGGTCCTAAGTAAGTGGCAGAGTTAGTCTTAGTCTCAGGTCTCTGGAACTCAGAGTTCCAGCTCTTAATTGCAATGCTTTATGTCTTCTTAAATTTTATTTTAAAACTAACCAAATACATAAATAAATGCAAACAAATGAAGAAATAAAAACTTGTTTTAGCATTACTTATTTCTTGCTATAGCTAAACCTATGTGCTTCCTTTAATGGGGAGGGAGCTGTAAAGTTTTATACTACCCTTTCACAGGCTGCTCTGGTCTACATGATTTAAGATCTATTTTAAGAGAAATCGGCCAGGTGTGGTGGCTAATGCCTGTAATCCCAACACCTTGGGAGGCTGAGAGGGATGGATAACCTGAGGTCAGGAGTTGGAGACCAGCCTGGCCAACATGGTGAAGCTCCATCTCTACTAAAAATACAAAATTAGCCAGGTGTGGCGGCATGCCTATAATCCCAACTACTCAGGAGGCTGAGGCAGAAGAATCACTTCAACCCAGGAGACGGAGGTTGCAGTGAACCAAGATTGCGCCATTGAACTCCAGCCTGAGCAAAAGAACGAAACTCTATCTTAAAAAAATAAAAAGAAAAAAAAAGAAAAGAAAAAAATCATATAATGAGATCACCAGGAGTAATATCAATGACCTGTTAGTTAACCTGAACCTCTAACTGACAACCACGTCCCATCTCCTAATGTGGAGAAATACGAAGCATTGTTTAATATTTAAATTGTCTTGTTTTAATGATAGCAATATTGAAACGCATAATTGAGTTTTGTTTCTTGTTTCTTCTTCCACGTACAGCCAGACAAATTTCACTACTTGAATATTTGAAACTCTATTTGAAATCTGTAGCTTCATCACATAAAGAAAATTATGCACTGGAATCATAATAACAGAAATTACTATTCTCTGTTTGCTTTCTGCTTCCCCTTCCATTCCATTTCCTACATATCAGTCAGTGATCTGCATAGGTGAATTGGCTTGTGTTCCTCCTCAGCATCATATCCTCCAACTTGCCATTGCCCCAAAGGAAAAGATCAGCTGTAACCTGCAGGACCCTGTGTGTCCTGCCTCCTACCATCATTCCTAACTTCACCTTGCACCACCTTCTCCTTGGATTACTACCTTCCAGTCACAGTGTTCTTGGAGCTCCCATGGCCAAGAATACTCTTCCTTGAATTCAAGTGGCTAATGCTTTTCCATGCTTTAGTTCTTTAATTTCACCTCCACAGAAAGACTTCCATAATTATCTGTCTAGCGAAGATCACTCTTTTTCAGTATCAATAGCTGATTATTCCTTATCTAAGTTTTTCATTAGTGTTCATTCTAGCATGTATCACAAGCCACAATGGATATTAGTCTATTAATTTTGTCAGTACCACCCAGTAGAATGTAAGCTTGAGGAGAAACTCTCTCTCTTGCTCCTTGATATACTACTGTTCCTAGAACAGAACTTGGCACACAGAAGGCACTAAATAAATATGTAGAATGCATGAATAGATGATATTATTTCAATAACATTTGTTAGATATATTTTTAAAACTTACTGGATTTTGCTAAAATATTATTCCATTTGGAATTTATTGAATGTAGAATGTCAAAGACACTGTAACCAACTGAGGGGTTCTTCCTGCCCACTGCACAAATAAAGACCATAGCATTGCAGTAAAGAGATTTTTTAATTGACACAAGGCTGGCCATGCTGCGTGGAGATGGAGTTATTACTCAAATCAATCTCATCAAAGGGTCATAGATTAGGAGTTTTTCAAAGGTAGTTCAGAGGAAGGGGTGGAGATGGTTAGGCCATGGGTGAGTGCTTGCTGTTGACTAGTTGGGTCAGAGGTGAAATTATAGGGAGTTGAAGCTGTCCTCTTGCACTGAGTTGCTTCTGGGTGGGGCCACAGAAGCCATTGGTAAGTGGGATCAGGTGGTAGAGCCATGGGTGTCCAACATGCAAAAAACCAGAAAAGTTATCTCAAAAGGCCAGTGATGTTCTCTGCAGGAGTAATTAAAGAAATTGCATATCTTTTGACCAATCTGTACCTTAGCAAATTTGCAGGCTCCTCTCCTCTGCCTAACCTGGTGATCTCTCATTAGCTTTATAAAGGTGGTTGACTTTTGGGGAAGGCCCAAACTGCAAGATATTTAAATAAACTATAACCTCAATATCTTCCAAAGTTAACTCAGCCTAAGCCTAAGAATAATTAAAGCAGCTTGAAAGCTAAAGACAAGAGGGAGGGTTGGCTAGATCAGATCTCCCCGACTGCCATAATTTTCTCACCGATACAATTTTTGCAAAGATGGTTTCAATATCCATAGGAACTTTAAAAGTAGTAGCTTACTATAATTAGTCACCAGTATCACAGACTGTAGAAAGGTGTTGGCCCAGTCATTGAACAAAATAATATACTCCTATACTGTAATGAGTTAAAAATTGTAGAATGGGATGCAGTACCTCATAAGTTTCTGTTTGTTTTTTGGCAAAGAAACCACTTCTGAGAGACTGAAGATTTGCACTTAGATTTATGACATGCCATTTACTATATCTGTAGCAAAATTTAAATTTAAAATATATGCTCCAGTCAAAGCATATTAAATTTATAATTTATTAATTTTATTTTTTATAATTATATTGTTTTATAATAATTTATAATAAATTATTATAATTTATATTTTTCCATGTGATTAAAGTGCTTACATTTCTGAATTTCTTTATTCTTGTGAAAAGAACAATGATTTTTATTTTATTTTAAGTTCTGGGATACATGGTGCAAATGTACAGGTTTATTACATAGGTATACATGTGTCATGGTGGTTTGCTGCACCTATCAACCCATCATCTAGGTTTTAAGCCCCACATGCATTAGGTATTTGTCCTAATGCTCTCCCTCCCCATGCCCCCCACCCGCTGTGTTGTTCCCCTCCCTGAAATTTTTACAGGATAAGAAGTAATGAACAACTTTCTAGTTTACCACTGCCAAAAAGATCTTCCTTAATTTATTTAAATAAGGCAACGTTAAAAAAAAATCAACATAGACTTCAGTTTTTGTTGCTGGAATGTAACATTTCAGCAATGTGAAAGTGTAAAGAAATGAGTGTTCCTACATCAGAACAAATGGACTCACTTTCAAAAAGTTCAGTTTGGGGATTATGACACCTTTTAATGATGCTAAGGGGAAAGTATGTGCAACATCAGACACACTGGGCTGCCATTTATTCCTCTTGCCTCCTTGTCCCAGACGAGGCAGTGTCGTTGGTTGCAATCTGAGTACTGAACCCTAGTCAACAATACCCATTACTTATTCTTTCAATCAAACATCAATGTGGGAAGTTTGTGACTTAGGCCAAAGATAAAAAGATCTGAACAGCTGTTCCTCCCAGGCTCAGTTCTGATCCTTGTGGGTAAAAAAGAATACCTTAGAAAAGTAACTGTGGGTCCTAATACAATGGGTGCCAAACAAAAAAATCCAGCCCTGTTTATTTTGGAAGAGACGTGTGCATCAATCTGGCTGTAAGCAAGGTATTTATATGCGTGCTTCTGCCCAACAGGGACAGCACGGTTCACCCCTCTCATTTGAATAAGATTTCTCTGTGTGAATTGTTTGTCTTCTCTACCCTGGCACCTTCTGAAAAGAAGAATGTCTTTAACGTCAATAATAAATGATGACTTCTGTGTGTGAAACTGAAAACCAAAAATCTGGTCAGGATAGCCTCCCTTGAGGATTCAAGTTCTGACCATACAGAAGGATCAAGTGTCCTGAGGGTTACTGTCAACAAAACCTAAGAATTTAATGAAGGATTAGCAGTGGGGAGGCGGCAGGATAGATCTTCAAGCAGGAGCAGGGCAACTCATGTCTCTGCATCACATTATTCCCGATATGACCACTATTTCCCCACTAGTTCTTGTCTGTCCGTCTTAAGTATCAAGTCTAGATTGAAACTTTTTTGGCTCCTGAATTGTGGATATGCTTTCCAATTTTTCTATGTTGTTGACATTTATAAATATTAACTAATGATCATTAGGTGCTCTAGTTTAAAGAATGACACATGAAGTCTCTTCATTACCCTGGAAAGGTTCTCTGGCTGTTCTAAGCATTGTCATTCACTTTTACATGTCATGCAAGTGCTTTTCATTCACTTATATTCCTTTTTCAATAGGATATTCTGAGAAATTAAAACTCATTTAATTTCTGAGAAATTAAAACAAAAGCTAGCTCTCGTTTCTAGTAAGTAATAGCATGTTTCAAGGTTAAACTATACTAGGTCCTACAAAGGAACTTATTTAGTGTTGAATCTAAATTTCTCAGTCTTTTGAATTCATCTGATACTTCTGATGTACAAAGAAAAGCACATCTTACTATAGCTAAGAAACTACAGATATACAGATAAGAAACTATAATTCCAAAGATCGCAATTCTATTTACATACTGAATTGGCTCCAGAAAACGCATTTATTCTAGCATGTAACAAAACACATTTGTTTTAGACATCAATATTTATACTGATCTCTTTCAACACTTTTAGTATTGCAGAATTTCAAATCATTAGGTATTCATTTTGCATTGTGCTTTTCAAGGTCATAGAAAGAGAATTCTCTGTATTTTTCTAAGATATAGTTAAAAACACTCCTGTTTCATTAAAAACATTCCTGTGCTAAAACAAAGTAAGTGGTTTCTGTACCAGAGCACATAGAAGCAGTTAGCTTCATATAGCTATTCTGGGCACTGCATGAAGGACCCACTTTGGTTTCATCTACCCAGATTGCTGGGGAAACCAACACAGCTGAGATATCAGAAGATGACTAGAATAAAAGAAGAAGAACAGGGCCTATCAGTATCAGCCACATGGCAGAGGACACCATGGTCCCCAGTGGCCTTGAAGTTGTATTGACAACTTGAAGAAAATTGAGCTCATATCAAGTATCTTTTCTAAAGCCAGCAGATAAAACTAATCATATCTTAGTCTTAGTGCTAAGACATTTGGTGAGATTTTGAAAAAGCAGTGTGTTATAGTTTAATTGACAGCATTTTTTTTTTTTTTGGCAGATGAGCACAAAATAAGTTCATCTTAGGATCCGTGGAGAAAGTAGAATACTGAGTAGCATTTTCTTTTTGTTTCCATTGCAATCTAGGGTATGGGGTGGTTAATTTATTTTCGTATAAATGTCAGAGGCACTTGAACCAGAGCAACTCCATCTTGAATAAGCGTGGGTAAAATAAGGCTGAGACTTACTGGGCTGCATTCCCAGATGGTTAGGCATTCTAAGTCACAGGATGAGATAGGAGGTTGGCACAAGATACAGGTCATAAAGACCTTACTGATAAAACAGGTTGCAGTAAAGAAGCTGGCTAAACCCCACCAAAACAAAGATGGCAACAACAGTGACCTCTGGTGGTTCTCACTGCTACACTCCCGCCAATGCCATGACAGTTTACAAATGCCATGGCAACATCAGGAAGTTACTCTATATGATCTAAAAAAGGGAGGCATGAAGAATCAACCCCTTATTTGGCATATAACCAAGAAATAACCATAAAAATGGGCAACCAGCAGCCCTCAGGGCTGCTCTGTCTATGGAGTAGCCTTTCTTTTATTCCTTTGCTTTCTTAATAAACTTGCTTTCACTTTACTCTGTGGACTCACCCTGAATTCTCTCTTGCATGAGATCCAAGAACCCTCTCTTGGGGTCTGGATCAGGACCTGTTTCCAGTAACATAAAGAACATACTTTGTCCATGATTATGAAGCTTGTTTACTCCCCATAGAACCTTACAGATATACATCCATGGCAACATGCATATATTGCTAAACAGATAGGTAGATATATAGATATAGATAATTGATTTTAAAATTAACCTCTGGAAACTATAAGTAATGAATTGTGGAAAGAGTTAATTGCTGCTAATTGACTGGAATCTTGATATTTTAACGTGAGATTCAAATTTATCTAAGAGTATTTTATCTGTTCATTTTGTTTCATTGTGCTCTTCATCATGCCTTTAGCCAATGCCATGTTTCTTAAAAATGTGTATGACAGACCAATCATATACTCTGGTCCTGCTTTGAGTAGCATTTTTATAGCAGACATGTTTATCCTTAAAATACTAAGAATTGCATGCATCATTATTATCAGTATTTAAAATTTTAAGAATACATTATTTAAATTTTGTTACTTATTTGGAATAAATGAGATAAAATAGCTTGTGGGGCATTATACTAATTGAAAGATTTCTATTAGTCTTCACTACTTAATTTTAGAAAAATAAATAAATAATTAACATTAAAGGACTATAAAATTCAAGCAATCAGTGCAGATATTTTTCTGCAGTGTTATTTGGAAATTTGGTGAAAGGCAATCTCCAATGTCTCTTAATGTCTTTAAGATGTTATGATCTTCAGTTCACCACGTTTTTCCTTGCAAAATGGCACTTGCAATTTTTTAAATGATGCTTTAGTTTTTAAATGATGCAATTTCTAAAAATCGTGCTTCCTGCAATGAAAACTCTCCAGATTTTAAGTATTTATTTAATTAAACTTATAACATGAGAATAATCAATGCAAAATATTAGTTTTTAAGTGCTTGACGTATATTACTTCATTTAGTGTTAAAAACCAAGTGAAGTATCCAGGGCAATTATTATTCTGAGAAGTCAGCCAACCAGCCTAGGGTAACAATGCTTTAAAGGAAACTTCAGATGTAGAATGGAAGTTTTTTGTTTGTTTGTTTTGTTTTCTTCCTAGCTGCTATAGACATGAGATAGATGCTTGATTGTTTTCCAAGGAAGCAAAATAATTTATATCACAGTGAAAATAATACCCCCCCCCACCTCCACCCTCCAAATATGAGTCAATGCAACTCCAACAGTGGCTTGGCCTTGAATTAGTATGGCTGCAGGGAGCCAAGGAAAGTGGGCTAAAGACAATAACTTTTCATGTTGAGCTGTTTGAGTTCCTTATACATTCTGGATATTAGTCCTTTATCAGATGCATAGTGTGTAAACATTTTCTCCCATTCTGTAGGTTGTCTCTTTTTTGATTACTTATTTTGCTGTCTAGAAGCTTTTGGCTTAATTAATTCTCATTTGTTTATTTTGGTTTTGTTGCATTTGCTTTTGAGGTCTTAATAATAAATTCTTTACATAGGCCAATGTCTTGAAGAGATTTTCCTAGGTTTTCTTCTAGGATTTTTATAGTTTCAGGTCTTAGATATAAGTCTTTTAATTCATCTCGAGTTAATTTTTGTATACAGTGAGAGATAGGGTCCAGAAAACAAATAATCCCATTAAAAGTGAGCAAAGAACATGAGCAGACATTTCTCAGAGGAAAATATACAAGTGGCCAACAAACGCAAAAAAAGTTCAACATCACCAATCATTAGAGAAATGCAAATTAAAACAACAATAAGATACCGTCTCACACACATGGACACAGGGAGATGAACATCACACACCAGGGCCTATCAGGGAGTGGGGACGAAGTGGAGGGAGAGCATTAGGACAACTACCTAATGCATGTGGGGCTTAAAACCTAGATGATGGGTTGATAGGTGCAGCAAACCACCATGCACACGTATACTTAGGTAACAAACCTGGATGTTCAGCACATGTATCCCAGAACTTAAAGTAAAACAAAAAAGAAAAGAAAAAAGAAAGATACTGTCTCACACCAGTAAGAATGGCTATTACTAAAAAGTCAAAAAAACAGATGTTAGTGCAGTTTTGGAGAAAAGGGAATGCTTATACACTGCCGGTGGGAATGTAAATTAGTAGCACAACCTCTATGGAAAATAATATAGATATTTCTAAAAGAACTAAAACCAGAATTACTAATGGACCTAGCAATACCCACCACTAGGGATCTACCCAAAGGAAAAAGAAATGTTACATCAAAAAGACACCTGCATTTGTATGTTTATTGCAGCACTATTCACATTAGCAAAGACATAGAATGAACCCAGGTGTCCATCAATGGTGAATTTGATTAAGAAAATGTGGCATATATATACCATGGAATACTATGCAGTCATAAAAAAGAATGAAATCATATCTTTCAGAGAAACATAGATGGAGCCGAAGGCCATTATCCTGAATGAAATAACCCAGAAACAGAAAATCAAATGCCATATGTTCTCACTTATAAGTGGGAACTAAACAATGGGTACATATAGACATACAGATGAAAACAATAGGTAATGGGGACTCCAAAAGAGGGGAGGGTGAGAGGGGCAGTGAGGGCTGAAAAATTACCTGTTGGGCATTATGTTCATTATTCAGGTGACGCATATACTAGAAGCCCAAACCTCACCACTACGTAATATATTCATGTAGCAAATCTGCATATGTACCCTCTGAATCTATGAGAAATTTTTAAAAGTATGCATATTTTTAAAAAGTAACTTTTTCCACATAAAATATTGCATAAATACTCACTACCTACACAGTCTGCATAACTATAGGTATAAACAGCTGAAATTTGTCAGGTGTAAATGAAGGAAAGGACAATTGAGCCAAAGAGAATAATGTGTGAGAAGGGCAAGAATAAAGTGTGTTATGGGAAGAGTAAAGGATGCTCTGTAGCTTAGCAGAAGGTGGGCAAATTTGGGAAGAAAGGCTGGGATAAGGCTGAAAAGTAAGTAGGCCACGAGGCTTCTGAAAACTCCTGAATGCCATTTGGAAGAGTTTGAATTTCACTTTAAAAAACTTGTTATTCAAATAATATGCCAAAGGAGTTTTAAGCTTTGTCGGAATTATATGATTTTTATTGTTTAGATTCTATTTGTTTCCATTAATTATGTTAGATGAATGCATTTTGTGCATAACTGGTCACGTATGGTTGAAAATGTTTACTTCGACTCCCACTATGGGAAGAGTAAACTGGTGATTAGATTACGCAGCTCCAACAGCTGAAGAAAAGGGTGAATGCTGTATTAATTTTTATCCTACATGAGCAGGACGTGTCCTTCATTTAAGTGATGTCTGCGGGTTAGCACCTATGCTTTATGACAAGCAAAGAAGGCACTGTTTATGGCCAACAAGGAACAAGGATTATTTAGGGTAGCTGGTTGCCCAGAGAGAAATTAGATGAAATGAACAAGGCCAGAGAAGGGCACTAACTTTGCTGAGTGCTAACTACATTGGCCTACTCAGTTGCCTTATATTTAGCATCGCATTTAAGCCTCACAAGAAGCCTGCAAGGTGTGTTATTTTCTCCATTTCAAAGAGAAGTGACTGGGGTCAAAGAAACATTTAAGCAAATGGCCACCTAAATGCTTCTGAAATGTTAAAGCAAAATTTCACTTGTTGGTTCTATAAGCAAATGTCATCAAGTTATTGAAAACTAAACTTGAGCATTTGAATTTGATCCTAAAAAATCATAAAGTTTAAGGAACTTTCTTCCATGTAAGATGTTATTACTATATTCTAAGGGAAGAATTTGTTTTTGAAAGAAAATAGTTTGCATTTGCTGACCCCGATGATGAAATCTTGCTGCACAGATTTGGGAGGTCTTCTTTGGATTCATGCTCCTATTCTCAAATAAAGTGACTACCTTAGGTTGATACATTCCGGTGAGGGAGACCAGTTGGGACAAGGCCCAGGCTGCTCTCCTACAAATTTGCCATGAACAGGAGCCAAAATCTAAGACCTGATTCAAGTGGCCCAGCTGTCACTGGTGACACGCTCAGAGGCTGGGCCTATCATGTTCCTATACAAGCTAAGTGAGACAAGCTTTGGAAAATAACATTGTCAGGGAGGAAAGTAAAAGTTATGTTATTTGTGATAGTTCAGTAGATTAATCAACAATTTTAATTTTTATCAGCCATTTGCACCTTCCTATGCCAGAACTTGTTTGATAAAAATGAAAATGTAATAGAAAGTGTGTGCCTCTATAATATGTAAAATATCTAGGCAAAATTTTGCAATTACTTTGTGGGCAATTTCTCACTCTTTTTTTTTTTTTTTTTTTTTTTTTTTTTTGTGGTACAATAGAAATGCCAAATGGTAACTTGCAGAAGGTTAGAATTAGTTCTATTACCTGATATCTTGCAAAACAAAATGCCAAGTCATGAGTAAAATATAGTTAAATTTTATATCCTCAGATCTTTTAAGTTTATAATGTTAACGTACAATCCTAGATGAAACTTCTATATTGGACATTATTTCCCCACCAATAACTTTTGTTTACTTAAATATTTTCCTCTCTCTCTCTCTCTCTTTTTCTCTATAGGTGTACAGTCATTTCCTACAAATTGCCCAATATATCAACTTTTCAATAATGGCACTGTGAGAAATGCTGCCAATATGCTAGGAGATAATTTGTAATTAATCATCGCTCACTCTTTTTGTTTCTGGCATTATTTATCTCAGTGTATACCTAACAGTTTTCTTTTTCAAGTGAACTCCAGACATCTCAAAGTCTTGAACACACAGTTTAGAATTATCTGTTTATTGACAGAGAATTTTGAAATGTATAGGCAAACATGCTGGAGTAAATCAGCTAAGATGCAGATAGTAAATTTGCCGATGAGGTTTTGAAAATGTATTTGCCGAAAATTTAGATGAAGTTTCTGAAAACTTATTATGGCCTAGAATTACATGATTTAATATAAATTGTCTTGAAATTCCAATCTCTATTAACTTCTTATGAAAAGTAT
>NW_016814117.1:1101088-1188771 GCF_001698545.2 Rhinopithecus bieti
CACACAGTTTAGAATTATCTGTTTATTGACAGAGAATTTTGAAATGTATAGGCAAACATGCTGGAGTAAATCAGCTAAGATGCAGATAGTAAATTTGCCGATGAGGTTTTTGAAAAATGTATTTGCCGAAAAATTTAGATGAAGTTTCTGAAAAACTTATTATGGCCTAGAATTACATGATTTAATATAAATTGTCTTGAAATTCCAATCTCTATTAACTTCTTATGAAAAAGTATAATGAAATACAAATCATCATTTTAAAGGCCACACATCTAAAGCTATTAAATATTTCACTTTGCAAAGTTTACCTAGCATTTATTTGAAATTATGTGCTATTGAACACTTTTACAGTTAATCATAAATAGCACGTATTTTTTTTAAAAAGTATCCTTCTATGCATAAATAATAACATGATGAATTTCTAGATTGTTCTTGGTATAAATGTTATTAAGTGTCTTCTGTGTATGACTACTATATCAAATAACATGAAATTTAATTGCCGATCTTCTAACCACTCATACCAGAAAAAGAATATTGTAATGATTGAGTGGATTGATTTACTCATACAAATAATTATACATTTTATAAGAACTATAAAACATCTCCATTAACCACTGCAGTCTTTCTGATCAAACAGTGACAGATAGGAGCTCAGAGTTTAAGGGCATCTGTTTACTATGTTTGCTTGGATTTTCCGAACTGCCTTAGTTCCTGATTCCACACTGCTATTGTGTGGATCAAATAATCCCTTGTCACAAAAATACCCTGGGGAGTGACTCCCCTGGCGTCCAGGTTATGAGTGTGGTCAGTCATTCCACATGCCTTAGGGATGAGCTATCTTTGCCATGACGAGCGATTTCCTTTTCGAGTTTTGTAATCCCCAAATACTAAATACTATTATGAATAAAAGTTAATTAAGGAAATGTATATTAAAATGTTGTTCAAGATAGCACTGAAAGTAGCTTTATCTTTCCTCACTGTCTTAAAAAATTATAACTGAATTAAAACAGGAGAAATTTTACAATATACTCTTAAAATTGTAAATATCTACTACTGACTTCTTTGATATGAACCGTAACCAGATATTTAAAAATGTACTTTTGTCATGTACACACTAGATATGCTGCTTTTATTCTCCTTTGCATGGTTCAATGTATCAGAAAACAACTTAGGAGGGGGAGAAAAAAATTAAAAGCCATTCTGTAAATCTTTCCCTCTTTCTTTTCTTGCAATCTCTCATTATATCTTGGAGAGCAAGTTCACAGGTTTTAAGAAATATGACTCATTTTATGTTAGTGGCCTTCCAATACTTCAGAATATTCTTGATTTTTCATGAACAGAGGTACAGCGCAGGGAGTGTGGCTAAATCAGTCCCAGTCTCCAGCTCCCCGTGAACCTAGGATCCAGACATCTCCTGGATGCCCGGCGCTCTCTGAGATCCAGCCCTTGGCTTACTGCAATCCAAAAGGATCCGCTAGGTTGGGAAATGCTGCCTGGTGCGATTCCAGAAAGGGCCATCTCTTTAAGGATAACGGACTTGAGGACCTCTTCACCATCCCACCCCGCTCTGGACTCTTTCTTCCCATCCTTTGCTCCTAGGATTTTACATGTTGCCTGCAAAGGGAGTCAAACTTAGGGGGCAGGCAAACAAACGAGTTCTTTCCAGCCTCCGTAACCGGATCGCTAGAACGAAATAAACTCGCAGAAGTGTCCAGAGTCGCAGCCAGACCGCCAGCCTGCGCTTGAAGCAACTTGTAAGTGGGGCTGCAAGAGCCGCCGGGATGTAGATTTTAGTTCGTGGCCAAGCACAGCTACGACACCCTGTCCCTGCCCCCACCTCATCCCCAAGAATGCATGGAAGAGGGAGAGAGGACGAGGTGAGGGCCGCCTGCATTTCTGCACGTCGGCGCCAGTTAGAAAGCCCTGCAGTTTTGCGAGACAACAGGAGGAGATGGAGGGGCCAGAAGCCACGACTCCCGGGAGAGCGCAGGGAGGGGCGTAGGTGCCCCTTCGCCCATCTCCGCCCCCCTCACCTCGACAGCTGTACCGCTCTTGGAATTCATTGGCTTCCCCCACCGGCCTCCCAAATACCACCCCAATCTAGTTTAGCCCCCTGCCCCACCCTCGCTGACCTAATAAGGCCATGCAGTGTGCGGTTGGGGAAGCTACATAAAAGCGCGGGCTCGCGGAGACTCTGCACCACGCAGGGGAAGAGAAGGCAGGAGCAGTCCAGCGCGGAGGAAGGCGACCATGGCCAAGGAGTGGGGCTATGCCAGTCACAACGGTGAGTGCAGGCAGCAGCGGCGACCCCCGGCCAGGAGGAGATGCCGGTCCTGGAGAGCCCTGCCATTGCACAGAAATGGGCAACTTTAGAGAGTGCAGTGGAAAATGTAGGAGTAGGATAAGACCTAACATTTACTGAGGTTTTTCAACTGCCAAATGCTGCTCCTTCTTTTTTCCCTTCATCTCATTTAGTTCTCCCTAGTATGGAGTTTTTATTTCTTTTGGAGGAAACTGAAGTGCAGAGAAGTTGGATCACTTGCCTAAGATCCCGTTGCCTCTGAGAAGTCAGACAGCCCGAGGTCAGGTGTGACTGGCCCTTATTCTGTTACACTGGACAAGCACCTAACCTGAGCTTGGTGCTGGTGTGAGAATCTCTGCTCTGCCTAAGGCTCTCCCTAATCCAAGGAAAAGGAATATGGGTGTGCTCTGAAAACTGCAGCATAATGCTCAAATGTAGGTGGTCAATATTATTTTATTCCAACTGTATGATGGAAGGTGGCATTGGTTTTAAAAAGTGTGATAAAGTTTATCTCAAAAATAAGCCTTTGAGCAAGCAGAGTGAACACACCGAGTTAAATAGTCTCCATGTGTGCTATTCACAAAACTACCAACAGGCCTGAAATGAACGGTAAGTCTCTTATTGCCCAGTCTGAAACCTAAGACCTTTTTGAAATCACTGTCCAGCCTCTCTGCATTTTGCTGGTTTAGTCAATTAGAAAGAGGCCTTAGGTTGTGCCACCAAATAAATACATCCCCTCGACTTTATTTCCTAGGTCCTGACCACTGGCATGAACTTTTCCCAAATGCCAAGGGGGAAAACCAGTCGCCCATTGAGCTGCATACTAAAGACATCAAGCATGACCCTTCTCTGCAGCCATGGTCAGTGTCTTATGATGGTGGCTCTGCCAAGACCATCCTGAATAACGGGAAGACCTGCCGAGTTGTATTTGATGATACTTATGATAGGTCAAGTAAGTATGACAGTGAGTAGAATCCCATGGATGTTTTCAATGTCCATATTGACAAAATGTGGGTTATGACACAGTACCAGAATTAGTGAGGAGAGGGAGCCCTTTACCTCTGAAAATGGAGATGACATTTGACTTTGCTTTAGTTATGAATAATTATATTTATGCATTGAAGAGAAATGTCTCACCCTCCAAACTTGGTCTCTGTGAAAACGGCCCCATGTCCAAGCTAAAAGTTGGCAATGCATTCCTGAAATGGAACATGATAGGACAGAGATGACAATAAGCTCAAATGAGTGTTCTTCAGACTCTGATGGCCTGTACCTGAGGGTTTTTTATGCTTCTTGTCCATGGTCTGGAGAGCCAGGCTTCCACTCTCGATTGCGTAGATTCCATTCTACAAAGCCAGAAATATAATAGAAACCCTAAATAGGCACTTTCTTCCCCTGGTGCCTGGGAGGTGACCAATCTAGGGGAGAGAATGGGGCCATTGAAGGTGTGAAAATGACTTACCTTCAAGCCTTCAGTGGGGTTCATCTGATTAATCATTTTGGTGAGTATTTTTGAAATATCTGACAATTTCTTCTTGAGTAGTATTTGTGTGTGAGATAGCAACTGAAAAATACATGTTTAGAAAAAACAAATCTCTTTATTTCACTTATACTAGTAAGCAAATCAGTAAAATAAAAGAATGCTAGTCAGAAATACTTTATTTCACAATAAATGAGGTAAGAAATAATCTTCCTTTAATATTTTGGTGCTTGATATACAGCAAAATAATTCCTTATAGCCACATTTCTAGTAAAGTTACATTTATTGATATACTTAAATGAACATTCTTAATGATGCTGTAATGAAGAATGATATTCATAATTCCTACCTACTAGGAGGTTCCAAGTTATAGAAATTTAAATTTTCTTAAACAGTGATTTTGTATTGCTGTTGTTTTCTTTTTTCCCCTTCTCCTTATATATCAAGTACCATTTTGAAAGCACCATAACAAAATTAAACATGTCTATTAGGTTGAACCATATGAAAATGCCATTTTGTGAGCAAAATAGTTGAATATTGTCAATTTCATACAGTTTATTCTAATAAATTGGACTCACATGTCCCTATAATAACTGTTCTGAGTGGCTGGACAGGAAAAATGGAATGAATTGAACCACTCCATTTCTACGTGAAAAAACTCTTATAGGCCTAGCCTCATTGTTTGAGGTCTACATTTATGGCTTTCCCTGGGCCACTTAGTGTGGCCAACCTCTTCTAAAATAGCTGTGCTCTGAATTCTATTTTGATCTAGCTTATATTGCCAAATCTTGATCTTACGGTTTCTGCATAGTTTTCAATATACTTTGGAAGATATCTGAACCTCTAAATCACTCTGCAATGGGTTGAGATGTTTATCAACAAGCCCAAATTAATGCTGCCGAGAATTATCTAGTTTAGTCATCCAAATTGATTGGTTTTCTGGGAAATTTCTGAATTTTCCATTTCATCTCATTTGAACGGACACAGTCTAAATTAGACATAGATGAAAGTTCTTGCTCGCTGTCTTAAAGAAAAGTGTAGTTGGAAGCAACACGTGGAGAAGGAATTCACATTTGCTCAGTGATCATCATGCAGGCACAATGATGAGCGCTTTAAGGTGCTTAATCTCAGTTGATCTTCACAGCAACTCTGAAAGTTTGGTATTATTATCACCTTCTTAGAAATGTGAAAGTGGGTTCAGAGAAGTTTAGCAACTTGTCTGAGATCACAGAACTAGCAAGGGGTGAAGCCAGCATTGGAAACCTACATCCACCTGGTTCTCAACTGTCCAATTCTTCCCACTGCACCACACTACTGACCTGTTCTCTGGGTGTATGCCTCCTCATTGTCCATCTGTTGTTTTAATTTTACTTTCCTAAGTGTTAAAATGATGTTTCAATAATAATGAAACAAGCCAACAAAATAAGAAAAACAGAAAAGAACAATCATTTATCTTGACATATCCCAAGACTTCATTTTATAAGGAGTCTGGTGTCCTGGGAGTGGCACCATCTACCCAGCACACTGACTGCATTTTGTCCATTAAGCTCTGTAAAAGAAGCATGAATTCACTGTTGACCAAGCTTATCTGAATCACAGTGCTGAGAGGGGGTCCTCTCCCTGGACCCTACCGACTTCGCCAGTTTCATCTTCACTGGGGCTCTTCGGATGATCATGGCTCTGAGCACACCGTGGATGGAGTCAAGTATGCAGCAGAGGTAGGAGAAACTGCCATAATCCATTCTGGGTCTCATACAGTGAAAATTGCAAAATTAAAAATAAGAACCACAGCAACAAAGCATCATCCACTGCTTTTGTTTCAAGTCTATAGTTATGAAAATAGCTGTGCTAGTTTTAGCTAAACTGAAGCTGCTGGACATTCTAGGCTAGACAGGTAAAGGGGTATAGGTGAGTTGGCAGCAAACATGAAGATTTCCAAGGTTACATTAAGAAACTGGGGCAAGTGCAGTGGTTCACACCTGTAATCTCAACACTTTGGGAGGCTGAGGCAGGTGGATTGCTTGAGCCCAGGAGTTTGAGAGCAGCCTGGGCAATATGGTGAAACCCTGTCTCTACAAAAAATACAAAAATTAGCCTGGCATGATGGCATGCACCTGTGGTCCCAGCTACTCAGGAGGCTGAGGTGGGAAGATCACTTGAGCCTGGGAGGTTGAGGCTGCAGTAAGCCATGATTATGCCACTTCGCTCCAGCCTGAGCAACAGAGTAACACCCTGTCTCAAAAAAAACTCAAAAAGTTAGAAATTGGATAGCTACTTAATAAGAAAGCCTAGGGTCCTCAATGAAACTGGAAAAAGGATAGCTAATACTTATTAAATGCTTACATGTATTAACTCATTAGATCCTCTTAGCTACCTTAAGAGACAGGTTACAGATGAGAAAACAGAAGCATAGAAAAGACACATAATAAAGTCACACGGCTGGTGAATGCTAGTGCTCTACCTGATACAGACTGGCTTCAGAGTTCATCGTCTTATCCAGTGCCCTATGCTGCCTGTTTTATAAGAATATAGTACTCTAAAAATAGCATTTAGAAATTCTGAATAATGCTTATGTTCCAATCTCTTAATGAACCGTGTGCATATATATATGTGTGTGTGAATATCTATATATACACACGCACACATATTTACACACACATAGAGATATGTGTACACACATACAATTTAATCTGAGCATATACTACTTTCTGTCTCAGTTAACTCATTAAAGAAAAGAATGAATCGTAACTCAGATCAATGCATCAAATTACAAGGGCTTAAGACAGGCCTCTGACATGTTTTCTTTATAAAGCCAAGCCAATAAGTGGTGGCAGTTGCCTTGGAGGTGAGGACCAATTCATTTTTCCTGCCTTTCTCTTTTCCAAAGATAGGCTCTGGTTAACATAGGGGCTGTGACAGAAGCCCAGAAATACACTATGAACATGTTTTTAAGCAGAATCATTAGGCAGCTTAGTTCTTGGTTAAATTCGATGCTAGAAAACCCAAAGTACTTCACTGTGATCTTTCTGTTTCTGTATAGCCAATCCAGAGAGCCATGGCAAGATAAATTAAATATTGAGAATGCCTTCTAGACATCTTCCCCAACCAAATGGGGAAAGTTGAGTATATTTCTTACAGATGCAGGCAAGACTTTCAGTTTGACCTTTGCATATGGGATTATTTCATACTTTTGGTCTTGAATAAAACATTTTTTAACTGCTGCAAATGATTGTATTCTCTTGCCATTCTCTGTAACTCAGCATAGAAAGTTTGATTAACCTAACTGGTACCCATGTTCTAAATTAAGATCAGGTTGCCACCAGGTTTTGGAGCTCTGGTTGATAAAAGGAGATGAATAATTTTATATGCCTTTTATTTGAGCCAACAGAAGTGTTACCAAAATACTACATGCTACTCTTTCAAATTTTCTCAGCTTTTATGAGAGTGCTCAGCAACCTTAGCCTGTGCAATGATTGGACTTACTGTGGATAATGTTATACTTACTTCCATATTCCAGGAATTTACCTTCTAATCTGTCTTCTATGGTTTCAGCTTCATTTGGTTCACTGGAACCCCAAGTATAACACTTTTAAAGAAGCCCTGAAGCAGCGTGATGGGATCGCTGTGATTGGCATTTTTCTGAAGGTAAAGTAAAAATTGACCACATATTTTCTTTCAAAATGTATTTCCCTACCAATGGTTAGCATAGTTTGAGTTTCATTCCCTCATTTTTACCTTCTTCCCTCTATATACATTTTATTATTAATACAACTAATCAAGATATTTCTGCTAAGATCAGCTCAAAATGTCTTGCTTTTCTCTAAAAGTGTATATTTTACCACACTCCAGTACCCCTAGCACTTCTAAATTTTCCCCAGATGTGGGATGTCTGTGTGTGTGTGTGTGTGTGTGTGTGTGTGTGTGTGTAGGTGGTGGGGACAGAGCCTTAAAGTGCGCTTATTATACTGGTGGTAAGGGCAAAGGTGGCATATATTCATTTTCCTTTCTCACTGCTCCACTTCAATTGCACTGGAAACCAGAAAAGTCAGTGTTGGGAACCATATGATGCCAAGTCCCTGCCTGGACATCCCCTCGGCTTGAGGTGGTCACCACTCCCATGATCCCAGGCTAAGATAGCACATGGAATGTGTGTGTTGTTGAGCCAGCCTTGCTTTAAAGAGGACTTAGTGTCATTAACACATGAGGTTAGTGGTAACATAATCTAGATTTCAAGCCAGAGGTGAAAATCTGGCTTCTTTCTCTTTGAATGACCTAATTTGTTTTAGGTTCTTAATTCACTGGGTCATTTCTGGTGCTTGAACACAGCACAGCAGGAGGTGGAGTAGGTCTGAGAAGAAAGACAATGAGTTTAGTTTGGGAAACATAGGGTCCATTTTGGTTCTAAATCTGTTTTTTAGAAAAGTGGAATGACTTTGCAGAGAAGGTCAAAGACACAGAACTAGATCAACGTGTAATTTTGTGGTCCTGTACTTCAGAGGCCTGGAGTCCAAATTTAGATCAGAAAATATATACTCTAAAATCTTGAGGAAAATAAACTTATGTTTTGCTTAGTACGAGATATTCTGGCAGATTTATAAACACTAGTTGCAGATGGATGGATCAAAATCAGCTTTGAAGACAATCCTAAATTATGGAGAGATAAAAGAATTATACTTGGATTTCCGTTTTCTTACAGATAGGACGTGAGAAAGGCGAGTTCCAGATTTTCCTTGATGCATTGGACAAGATTAAGACAAAGGTAAACAAAAATCATTTTCCCTCCTAAAACATAAAGCAGATTATGCAAATTTTCTTTACACGTTTTCAAGTAGTTTTTTTCACCTAAAATCTGTTACTAAGTTTGATGGATATGCTAAGCATAAATATAAAAATAAATGCTATTATATTTGTGTGGCATACAGTTTTTAGAGCAATTTCACATATATCAGTTTTTTAATGGTGATAGTCATCCTGTCAGATAATCTCTTTCTCAATGGAATAAGTGAGAATCAGAGAAGTTGAGTGGTCACCACATCCTCGCCCAACACACACACGCGCGCGCGCGCGCACACACACACACACACACTGCATATGTGCATGCGTACCATCATGGAAATACTAAATGTCAGCCAGTACTGGTCTGTCGAGTCTTGGTGATGACCTTTCTGGGAAGCACTTATAAATTTAAAATCTTATCAATAGACTCATGTAAGTAACAGAAAAATTTTAATTTTTTTTGTGACCATTCTAATCAAATACTATTCAGTTTTACTAACGGAGAAAGTAAGTATTCCAGGTAGAACATTCAATAAAAATGCAAGCCTGATATTTTTTGGTATCATCAACACCAAAACATTAACTTACATGAAATAATTCAATTACGCTTGAGATATCAGTTTCTCCTTTTTCTTGAGGAGTAATAGAGTTACAAATTCTACTCACAGTTAAAACAATAAGGAACACAGTGTGACAATGATTGCGTCAGATCAAGTAATAATGTGCAAACCAGCTTCCCCGCTTTGATCTTTATTTCTGACAGGCCTATACTTTGTTCAAAAGTTCTATTTTCTCTATTGCATTTGAAATCCATTCTCATAAATAAAGTGGTGAGGGCTTGGGGTGGTTGAGCATGTGCATGCATGCACTCACTGCACCTGCAACCTGCTCTTACCCAGGGCAAGGAGGCACCCTTCACAAAGTTTGACCCATCCTGCCTGTTCCCGGCATGCCGGGACTACTGGACCTACCAGGGGTCATTCACCACGCCACCCTGCGAGGAGTGTATTGTGTGGCTGCTGCTGAAGGAGCCCATGACTGTGAGCTCTGACCAGGTGAGCAGCCTTGTGAACACATGGGGTTATGTTGCTGTCTGCCTATGTAAGATACAGATACCAAATCAAAAATACATAGCTACTAACTGGATACTCACTGGATAGCTCTATGGCTAGAGATTTCACAGTCTGCCCTGGTTAGTTACAACAGCCTGTTCAACTTTCTAAAACTTGGCCCCCAAAGGGTACCAGGATAAATGCAACTCATTTAAAAGTCATTTCGATACTGACCATGACTGAGTTTATGCTCTATAAACACTTTAAAGGGTTTAGATTAATATGAATCTTTGTTAATTTGGATGTTGCCAAATACTGAGCACTGGTAAGAAGATGGGATTTTAAACACAGACCTGGAGAAGAGAAGGGTGCTACTGGAAAGGATTTAACAATTTTGTATGCTATATATTATTTCTGCAGTTTTACAGATACATAATTCAAGGTTCAAAGGTTCAGTAATTTGTCCATGATCACACAGCCAAGTGCAGGATTCTAATTCCACCTCCAAACTGTTCCCAGTACTTTTTGGCATCTCTTCTCAAGGTTCCCTTCTTACTGTTCAATCTAAAGAGTGTCCTAGTAACATTCATTAAAGACACTTTCAAGGAAAAGCTACGTAGGAGAAAATAAGTGGGCAAGAACATGGAGAAAAACACATTGAAGCAAGTAAACAACACAGGGACTTACAACCTAGAGCATGCATGTTCTGTAATAGTAAAATCAGTTTCCCAGTGTGTGTCTCTTGCATAAGGCAACAGGTTGCATATTTATGTCAGTTTATAAAGACATTTTTATTAAAAGATCAGATTTAACAACCGTGTTCAGTGATATAACTATTTGGAAAGAATGAAATTTTTTAAAGAAGAAATGTAAAAATATTTTAATGTAGAATCATAGTGTTATTAATGAGAATTTATTTTCTTACCCTTTAAGAAAGAAAAGACAATTTAAAATTGAAAATGGAGCACGAGTTGGATTTCTTTTTGCTCTTAAAATAATTGACTCCATAAACTTATACAACAAAGGTCTATTACATTTTATTTACACTGATATATGGATGTGGTCATCCTCTCCAATAAAGTATATAGTTCATACTGACCCCTCAGATAAAAAATAAATGTTTCAGAATTCAAGAGGAAAACGCTGTGACCAGAGGGCATAGTGATCTTGTATAGAATGAAGAAAAGGGCTTTTACAAATAAACGAAAAATGTGTGTCACTATGCAGTGACTAGCTAAATAGCTCTGGACTGGACACTGGGGACAGGTTGTGTGGTTTGCTTGTCGTTTTTAAAACACCAGTATTGGCTGGGCACAATGGCTTACTCCTGTAATCCCAGCACTTTGGGAGTCCGAGGCAGGTGAATCACCTGAGGTCAGGAGTTCGAGACCAGCCTGGCCAACATGGTGAAACCCCATCTCTACTAAAAATACAAAAAATTAGCCAGGTATGGTGGTGGATACCTGTAATCCCAGCTACTCAGAAGGCTGAGGCAGGAGAATCGCTTGAGTCTGGGAGGTGGAGGTTGCAGTGAGTCAAGATCGCACCACTGCACTCCAACCTGGCTACAGAGTGAGACTCCCCCCACCCCCCCCCAAAAAAACACCAGTATTTACACCTCTTCGTTGCATAGTGTGTCCAGTTGATCCGAATGTCTTGTTAACAGTCTACTCCTGCCCTTTGCAGATGGCCAAGCTGCGGAGCCTCCTCTCCAGCGCTGAGAACGAGCCCCCAGTGCCCCTTGTGGGCAACTGGCGCCCTCCACAGCCTATCAAGAACAGGGTGGTGAGAGCTTCCTTCAAATGAGGCTGCTGGATCTTGCCCTCTTCAGGAAAGGAAACCTGCCATTGGAGAGCTTGGTTCCTTGCCTCCTTCTGGTGCTCCTTACTCCAAGTCTATTTCATTTCTCCACACTGAGCAATGAATGTGAGAGATGTGGTCACCAAGAAACCAAAGTTACTTTTGACAAGATCTAATATGAAAGCATAGATTTCACATTTGATCTCTGTAATAATCATCTTTCCTATAAAAGTAGCATTTTTAGTAAAGTTTCAAAGAAGAAGAAACAGAGATGGAAGAGTAAAGGTATTTTAAAAATGGCTAGCTATTGGGCACCAGTGTTTCTGTTACCTAAAATTTCACAGAACTTCTTTGTTTTTATTTTTATATTATTAGTTGTCCATCTTAAAGAAATATCAGTAATTCTACATGTAGTAGAGGTGTATGAAGATCATGTAACAATTAAACATAAGCCAGAAATTAAAATGACTATGGACAGCAAGAACTGAGCTTAATAATATGTTTTAACTCTTAACACCAGCAAGAAGTCAGTCATTTATTGAACTTTTAGCTACTAAGATTACTTGGTTTTGATTATCAGTGAAAAGAAAACAATACAATCAGGAGTTTTCAAATTTTTGATTCAGCATTTGAATTTCTTCTTCATAAATGTAGTTGAATTTATCCTAGTATTTTTCTTTACCTGAAGGAGGGCCATTTATTTTTAATTTCACTACATTTTCCTTTGCATGATTATTAAAATAAAAAGTGCCTCTGTTGTCTTTCTCACTGGAGGCTGGAATGAATGATCATTAGAACACAAAACAGTGAATGATGGCACTTGAAGTTAAAGCAGTTGTACTGATCACCAGAACCAATAAAGACATGAATGGAAAACATTGAGTGTTGTGTTTTTTTTAAATGGAAAGGCAGCATAAATGACAAAAATGGAGTTTAAGAGCAACAAACTTTGTAAGTTTGTTTTTATAGCTGAAGGATGGCACTAAGGACTGAAGTTCTTAGTTTGGATGCTACATTCCTCAAGGAGCGTCAGGGGGAAAAAAAAAAAAAAAGCAATTAGTAAGGGCCTTCTGAGGAAACTGCAGACCAGAAGACGAATGTGTGGCCATATATCTGATAGTGGGAAATACTTTCCAGAGGCCTCAAAATTGGTTTAGGATTCTGGGGTTCAGACTAGTACAATGGGTGTTAGGGGCATGAAATCAAGTCAGACTATAGCTTTTACATCTATATTTTAAAAAATTGTGCCTTTAGGATGATGCTGGCCTAACACTGCAAAAATCCATATATTTAGATCTTTAAACCATGTAATATAAAATCTTTAGACATAAAGTCTAATTTTGCAGTTAGTGGTTTTGATACATCTTTCATCACCTCACTGGCCAATATGTTAACTTACTTTAACAAGTGACAGGAATAAGTTCATTGCCCTAAGGAATGAAATAATATTGGGTCAGGAGAGTCCTGAGATGCCAGAAGTCAAATCATGTGACAGAGTCCTATGAGGCTAAAGATATTTAATAGATTACCACCTAGGTGAAGTCAAACCAGGTTGGTCAGTGTGAACTGGAAGTGTTAATTAAATCCCTTGAAATTAGGAGGTGTGGAGCTTTGATCATTAGTGATAATACACAAGCTGATTCTCTCAAGGTACTTACTTAGTAATGCTTATGCACTGTAAAAGATGTATCCAGTATTGACTCTATGTGGGGGAGGAACATATGACTTAATGCCAGCTACAAATGGTCCTTATTCCAGTACACAAGCTGAACAAGGTTAGAACTGTTTTGAGGGAAAACGCCCCATCAAAAGAGGCTATCTTCATAGACCATATGCTCTATGAAGGCACAAATATGAGTCTTGCATGCTGACATTCACCTTGCTGTCTAATACCGTGTCTGGCACATAATAATTACTCAATATTTGTTGAAAAAGTGATATCATGAATATAGATGAATCCAGGTAAAATACTTACCTTCTTGAACAACACATTACATGGTTAATAGGAATATTGTTTTTTGTTTATCTTAGTTTAGATCCCCTTGGAAAATGATCTCATTAGCTTCAGGTGGGAACTTTCTAGTAGAACATACTTCTCCCCCTCCCTCCAGTCTGAGTCATTGTCAATGCTCACAATTATCGCCCATCTTAAAATTTCCTCCCAGCTTCTCAAAGTGCTGAACTCAAAGTGCTGTGATATTATAGATGTCCATTAGAATATTAAAGACATACTGTGTCCTTATTCAGCAGGGGGATCATTTTCCTGATCATAAACAGGCCCCCAAACAATTGCATTTCAGATACACATAGCCTTATAAAGGGGCATGGCCAGGAACTGCTGTGGTAAGAAGATTTCAGCATCTGCCAACTTTTGTTCTTCAGGGTATAATCATTGCAAGTATTTTAACATTTCAAAATAGGGCAGAAACTAATTTGAATTCGTGTTTCATAATATTCAGATTATCATGTCATTAAAAGCCTATAGATAGGGCAGAATCAACAAGAATTTACCTAATATAGGGTATTGTTAGAAGTATGCAAATATATCTATATTTACATATATATATAACTTTTTATTTAGATGAAGTCTCACTCTATTGCCCAGGTTGGAATGCAGTGGCATGATCTTAGCTCACTGGCACCTCCACCTCCTGAGTTCAAGTGATTCTTGTTCTTCAGCCTCCCAAGTAGCTGGGATTACAGGCATGCACCAGGATGCCATGCTAATTTTTGTATTTTTAGTAGAGATGGGGTTTCATCATGTTATTCAAGTTGGTCTCAAACTCCTGACATCAGGTGATCTGCTCACTTGCGCCTCCCAAAGTGCTAGGATTTCAGGCTTAAGCCCCCACACCCGGCCAAGACTAAGTGTGCAAATATATTGTTAATATAATCCCTGCCTTTTAAATGAGCAGACAGGATATATTTATGAAAAGGCAAATAATTTCAGGAGTATTGATCCAAAATTCTTTAAAGAGTACAATCAGTGAATATTTATGTAGACGAGTGAGAAGCATTCTACACAGAACATGCAAAACTGAAACTCTCAATGTTTAACCATAATCAATTATACAATTAAATATAGTTGAAATTGATCAGCTATTAAGAAGCTTGGATACATGTGGAAATATTAATATGACAGTTATTAAAATGAGAATTGGCATAAATAAAATTGGCCTAAGAGAAATACATATGGTCTAAACTGACATAAAGAAAATTAATTAGATTCTAGGTTCTTTTCTAATGCCTTCTTATCTGATATTAAATATGAGCTCCAGTTACGAGTAAAATATATTATTTTAGCAGAGGAATAATAAGTGAGAAGAGGTAAGAAAATGAATAACTGTGAATTTCGGATTTTTTAAATTTCATATTTGAGATATAGAAATTTAATGATTCTTTTAAAACCTACCCCTAAAGTAGTTCTTAAAGTCTTAAAATGCAGATGGGAAAATAAAATCATGTTTGAATGTTATTTTCACTTAGGTCATTAGATGGCAGCAAAATATTACAAAAATTTCATGTGAGTCACTAGATGGCAGCAAAATAATTACAAAAATGACTATGACGTTAAAAGCCGTGCTGTACTTTATTCACACTAATTGTAGAGCAATAAGATTTAAAATTGTTTTGACAGCCTATTTCTGTTTTCAAATGTTTACTGTTAGTCATTAATATCTATGCAAAAGAAAAGAGAGTGAAGGATTCTTACATATTTTTAAGTGTCTTTATAGCCAAAAATAAGGCCTGAGGAATAAAAGAATAGTAGTTATTGCACTGAAACTTAAATAATGGGAAATTAACATTTTAAAGCCCTCTTCAGTATTCAGAAGGACTAGATTCAAGTCACACAACGCTTGTGTGGCATCAGGCAAGTTAATTTCTCTATGCCTGTTTCCTCATCTGTAAACAGGAATGTAAACCTGCCTCCAGAGAGATTTTAAGAGATCTCTCCAGAGATCTGTAAACCTGCCTCCAGAGAGATTTTAAGAATTCCTTGTAAATCACTCAGAATAGTCCTTCTGATGTAACTCACAATAGGAGTTAACGATGATCTTTTATTAATTAATTTTACATCAACCAAGAAAAAATTGGATGCTTTATTCAATACCTAAACTCACGTTTCTTTCTTTAGGTATCTATTAGTAACGTCATGAATCCACACCTCATCACAGGTAATATTAAAAGAGTTTCTATAACGGCTCACCTCTGGTTATTATTGGTGAAAATGGTATTTTAAAACAACAACTTCTGTCCCATATATATATCAGGCAAAACAAGATGTGGTGACATTGGAAACCAGCACATCACTAGAAGCAGCGATTCAAAGGAGGACCAAATAACTTTTCCTGAGGAAACTTCTGCTCTAGGAGTTCTACCCCTCTCCTGAGAAACATACAGAGTTAGCAAAATATCCAAAAAATAAACCAAAGAGGAGAGTTGGAAGAACCATAGCGTTCCTTTTGTTCAATATTGATTTTCAAATGTTGGCAAGATAGAATCCCTTGGAGTGCAGCGCGAAGTGGAAATCTATCTTAATAGTAAATACAGAAAGTCTCCTGCCATGAAATTGATTTTGGATTTGTCTGAGCATGCCATAAAGTCAGAATCCTAAATGAGATGCAGAAGTCACACTTGAGAGAAGAGCTTGTACTTTGGGGGTGATTTGACTACAAAAAAAGGAGATAAAACAGTCTAGGCATACAATCCAGCATCAAGGAATTAAGTAGAGGGTTAAAGAAATACTTTAGGCGTGAAGGTGTTTAGTAGGTGCTGCCACTTGACAACTTGACCGTGTAAGTAATCACAGGTAATCAGCAGGAGTAAGAGGGAATCTAATGGTGTAATCACAGGGGACCACGTGCGCAGCAGCAGCATAAAACCCAGTGATTTAAAAGCTAATTTTAGCCAGGTTAGAATTGACTCTGTGCAGTAAACAGGAATCAAATCCTCCCTTGAATTTGAATCTTCCTCAGGTAGAGGAGAGTGGAATTCCAGGGAAATATTTTGGGCATTAAGTGTACATATTCTCTGTTCCAACATGTCCATACATTTCTATAATATGTATTCAGCGCACTTGAAATTTGGATGGTTCCAAACGCATTTGTTCAAGGGAATTCTTACCCTAAAAGGAACCTGGCTCCCATGGAACTATAATACAAATGGAAGTGTTTGAAAATACTGCGCTCACAGAATTCACACTTCTGCTCCTGTGAGATCAGTTTACAGCAAGATCTAAGGCATCACAAGGGGCACGTGGATGGATCAGGACCCCAAAGAAGGGGGCCTATTAAGGGTGGGAAAATTGTACAAGCCAAGCACAGCAGATGTAAGGGCAAGGCCAAGTGCTGGGAAGAATTAAGAACTGAGAAGGCTGCACATCAGTGAATATATAAGAGCTCAGATTCTCACACTCGGAACTAATTTGGGAGTAACAACAACACTTTAAAATTATGTTTGTAATATAAGAGCTGGTGTGTGTGTGTGTGTGTGTGTGTGTGTGTGTGATAAGTAGTGGCAGCAGGGAGGTTTTATGAAGGTAAATACTTCATCTGTTTCATTACACTGTTGAAGCCCCAGCACTTAACACAGTATCTGGAACCTAGAATGGAGCCCAAAGATATTTGTTGCATGGTTGAAGGAATGAATAGATGGATGGATAAACTGATAGAGGGATGGATGAATGAACAGATAGATGGTGCCATGAAATTCCTAAAATACTGAACGCCAGTCTAGGTCCATGAGCTACTGGGAGCTGTTGCCTCATCTTAGGAAGGCCAGAGACTGGCATCTCAATGAGTTCTTATACTTCCTCAATTAGGGAAAGTTCTTGTACTTTCTCAATGCAGAATATACAGATGTCTGTTGCTGCAACCCAGGCTTCTCTATAAAAAAAGTGTGCATGGAAGAAGAGAAGCAGTTTTACATATATCCAAAGCTTATCATTTGCAAATTTTAATCTTAATAACTAATTTCACTTAGCATAAAAGCGACATGTTTTAGGAGATATTACAGCAGAGTCTCTGCCCGCATATTTATCTCTTTTAGCACTCATGCTTCTAATGTGCAAGTTGAAGAGGTAGATTAGCAATGAGTCTGTGGCATTAGACTCTGATGACACTAATTGGCATGATTCATGCTGGTACTTGAACTTCCCCACTCTCTCTTTTCTCTAAGTTTGCCTTAATTTTCTCATTAGTGACTTTAGTTCTCCATTTCATTCAGTTTTGCGTAGAGATGCTTATGGCAAGTTCACATACATAATAAATCTTCCCAACACAAATCCTTGTTTCACAGTCATGATTAGCAAAGTATGATGCTTTTGAAAATCCAATAAGCATTCCCAACGGACACATACCACACCACACCTGCCAAATAGATGGTAAATTCAGGTAAATTTCCTCCACAAACAACATAGGCCCCATGTATGTTCAGGTACTGATAATTACTACCTCGAGCTTTATAGTATAGCTGAGAATTTTTTTTAAAAAAAGCTTTACCTCAGACAGTAAATTACGAGAAGTCATCATCAGTTATGATGGTGGTGGGCTGGGGAGTGGCAGGGTGGAATAGTAAGTACTTTGCGGCTTAACTTGTAGCTTGACATGTAAATTTCAGACAGTCTATTATAAATATTTCTTAATTAAAAGAGTATTTTAATGACATTTTATCTGAGAATGTCTAATTCATTCCTTTTCATTTGTTTTCTCTAACTAAGGGATTGTGAGGTGTACTGAGTCTCTTATTCTTGGGAGCTTAATTGATATGAAACATTGATGAGGCCCCAAGAGGAGCAGAGAGTTGCAGAGAAGTTATGAAATCACCACAAGGCATAAAGAAGAAAGTTTACAGCTACAGGGTAATGCTTTCAGCTGGGCAAAAGTATTCACTATTTGGTATATAATTTTAAAAGTATACACAGATGACTAAAATAAGGCTCTTTCTTTTTTTTTTTTTTTTTTGAAACACAGTCTCACTCTGCCGTCACCCAGACTGGAGTGCAATGGCGGGGTTTTAGCTGGGATTATAGACACGTGCCACCAGGCCTGGCTAATTTTTGTATTTTTAGTAGAGATGGGGTTTCAGCAGGTTAGCCAGGCTGGTCTCAAACTCCTGACCTCAAGTGATCTGCCCACCTTGGCCTCCCAGAGTGCTGGGATTACAGGTGTGAGCCACCATGCCCGGTCATAAGAAAGGCTCTTTTTGAAAAGATTTCATGCTTTTCAAAAGTGTTTATGTGTCAAATACGGAAGAAATAAAAGTAGGTTAAGGAACTACTTAGAAGCATCAAGGAGAAGAAAAAAACAGAAAGATAAAGGCGACTTCCAAACATTGCTCAAGAGAAATGATACTAGACATGGCTGTGAATACTGAATGAAAGGGCTTATCGGGCACAAGCACAGTGCCCAACACACTGGGCACGAAATACATGTTGAACAGTGATATCAGTGCCATAGGAAAGAAGGAACAGATAGGACTGAGGGTACAGGCGACCTGCAAAACACGGCTCTGGGTCACCTGGGTCTTTGGGTCAGCAATGGACTCCGGACTCTTTTTGAATGATGTAGGGACCCTGGGACACAGTTCTTCCACATGTTCCCACAAGATTGCATTTAAAAAAATGAAGTGTATATTCACAGTATTTTATTATTTTGTATATTATAAAATATAAACAAAGTAGAAAATTTTAAAGGCTAAAAAATTAACTATAAATAGAATTTATCATGTTTTCTTCCTGTCATGGGGCAGTCATCATGTGCACCCCTGAAGTGTGTACAGGGTCATGTGGGGGGCAGCTGGTGCAGAGTCAAATGCTAACAAAATCAGCCTACGGAATCTCCTGCCAACTGGTCCACTTTGTTCTGTCCTGTCGTTTCTCACCAGCCATGCTGGCCCGCTGTCTTATTCACTGTCTCACCAAGTGGAGACTACCTGAGAGTGGAAGTAGAAGGAGATAATTCTATAACAAATCTTTAAAAAGAGAGAGTCATTAAGACTGCTGTGAATTGCTGCACGGTTGAAGGAATGAATGGATGGATGGAAGGATAAATGGATGGATGGATGGAGAGATGGTACAACGAAACTCCTAAAACACTGAATGCCAGTCTAGGTTCATGAGCTAATAACCTCATCCTAGGAAGGTCAGAGACTGTCATGTCAATGAGTTCTTGGAGGAATAGCACACATTTTGATTCATCAGTTTTGATCTTGGGTTGGGTAGCTTTTGAATTTGGCTATAACTCTTTTGGCTTGGTCAAAGCTGGCAAAAGATAAAAAAAGAAAGAAAAAAGCATTCACAATACATAGGTCTAGGGAAATATACTGGACTACTCCTTCTGTTCATTAAAATATTTAAATGACATTTATTCTTTCAAGTGTATATTATTTTCTAGACATTGTACTCAGATGGAAGAGAGAGAGAAAGAGAGAGAGAGAGAGAGACACTAATAGAAGCATAGAGCTAACTGCATGGAATAATCTTTAAAAGTTTGTGTGAAATGGTAAAAACACATACAATTTAACAAGAAGCAAAGAATTGCAAAGAAAATGTCATGGGGGTTCACAGCCAGCAGCAGTTTTCTTAGGTTATATACTACTTCTATTTCCCCAAATCTTAATTTTGAGTAGTTCAAAACTTTTTAAGACATCTTTTCATGCATATAGATTTTCTGTCTTCTTTAGAATCAATCTGGATAAACACAAACCAGAAAACTGCAGAGTTATAAAATATAATTATCTTTGTTTCCTATAGCCTATCCACATATGTTATAGGATTATATAGTGCTGATTTTCCACTTGTATACTCTTAAGACAGTTGTCAGTTAGTGACACTGGTGAATGAGGGCTCCCGTCCTTGAACAGGAGGAAAAAACTTATTCGTAATGCCTACAATTCCCCTTGCATGGAAAATGTTAAATTGTTCTTATAACTAAAGGGAAGTCAGAAATTCCCCTATACAAAATGGTGATTTATAAGCAAAAGAGAAGTTTAATCATGTGGCGAAGCTAATATTAACTTAACCAAGTCACTATGATTTAGGTGCAAAGCCATCATTGGAAGTGTATTGAAGCAAAGTGAAGAGACAATGATCTTAAGGTACAGAGCTGGATTTTGTTCTTTTCTATACAATCCAATAAACAAAAGATAAGCAAGGGAGTATTATGGGCAAAGCCCTGTCCTAGGGCTCACATGTTGCTGGACACATACGCAACTGTAACACAGACCTTTTACAAAAGCATTACCTTATGTATACTCTTAAGGTAGGGTTCCAAAATCTTGGTACTGTTAACGTTTCAGACAGAAAAATTCACTGTTGTCAGTAGGTGATTCTCTGAATTGTAGGATGTTTAGCAACATCCCCGACCTCTATCCACTAGAGGCCAATGGCACACAGTCCCTGTCTCCCCCAGCTGCGAAAACCAAAAATGTGTCCAGACATTGTCACCATCCCCCTCGGGGAGCAAAACTGCCTCCAGCGGAGAAGCTATGTTCTAAGAAGAGGTGGACTTTTATTTTTATTAGATTGATGATAGTATCACATGTGACAGCTGTTCTGGAATATAAAATATTTGAAATGTGTACTTTGCGTATTTTTAGTGTAATTGTCCCACTTAATACTTCTTCCAGTTCTGGTTGAAAGTGAAACTAGGTAATGAGCTTGGAATTCATCCACTACTCTTCAAAACTAAATAGGTTTTATTACTTACAGAAAAGTTAAGTGTTACTAGTTATTATGAAAAAACAAAGACACATCAGAAACTACATTTTTAAAAGTCTGAAAAGCTATTTACTAAGGAAAGTTGAATTCAACTGTTTATTATATGTAAAGTTATTGTTATCCCCTGCTACCCTAAATAGTTAAAAGGAGTTTAGCAGGAAACCCTAAAAATGGCCAGCATTTTGATAGAACATTCTATTTTATAGAGGAATACTGCTTACATAATCTTAATGCATTGCTATTACAACATGACAAGGCAGGTGCCTTTATAAACTCCTTGAAGGCACTTTGCTGGCCCTTGGGGAGACCACATAGCAGATGGCTAATAGTTCAAACTGTCTGGTTTCATACCTGGCCTCATCACTTCCTAGCTGAGTTACATGGGGTAATCTGACTTACCTCTATGCCTCAATGTCACCAGCTGTAAAGCAGGACTATGTGAAGCATTCAGAACTGTGTTGGTGCGTAATCAGTTTTCAATAAGTGTTAGTTGTTTTTATAGATCAGGAACTCAAATAATGTTAACTAAATACATGTGAATTTTCATCCAAGCTAGAGAACTAGGGAAGTCAACCTGTTATTTGACAATGGAACATATTACATGTAATGACAATCATACCATTTATTCAACAAAGAAAATGTGCCAGGATTGTATCTAGCATCTTCCAGACATTCATTCTCATCATGTTGTAGAGGTAGAATTCCCCTCGCCCCACTCCGCCCAGTCCCCCATCCACAAACACAGCACATGAAGTTCAGAGGGATTGCTTAGTTTGCTCAAGGTGATGCAGCAAGTTAAGTGTTCGAGTCAGAGTATGAACACAGGTCTGTCTTATTACAAAGTCGATTCCCATTTCACAATTCTATGACTCTTGACTACAATAACAATAACCCTAATTGGTATGCTAACAACATACCAGGCATCATGTTCATTCACATGACCAATTCGCACAAACTAGTCCATTTGACACGATCAGCAGCCCTGGGTACTCATTACATTTCACATATGGAAACTGAGCTTTGAGGAGGCCAAACAATTAATATAAGATCATGTAGTGAAGAAGTCCTAGAAGCCAAATCCAAACTATAAAACCTAGACTCTTGACCACGTGTGATGCTGCCTCCTATCTTACCAAAGAAGGATACTGAGAGACTCAGAGCCCAAGAGGGAAGCTAGAGACAGGATTAAATAGTTTTATAGGTAGAACAAGGAGTTTGGATCTTTCTGTAAAGGAAGTTGTCAGATGAATAAAAGCAAGGAGCTAGGGAACAGACTTCTACAAGTCTCCTTATCTATAAAATAAAGAGTGGGACCAGTAAACCTCCAAACTTCTTTTAATTCTACAATGTGATATTGTTGCAGTTTGTATTACACCCTCCCAGCACATAATACACCTGTGCATAAGCCACTTCCCAATGGCTTCCCTGTGCAACCAGTATAAAATCCTTTATTGCTATCGTTTGTCTGCAAGGCTCTGCAGGCTGTAGCCCCTGACTGTTTCTGACATCACTACTTGTCTTTTCTTCCTCAATCGCCATGCTCCAGTCACAAGCTTTTCTGTTCTAGAAACTTCCTTTCTCAGGGCCTTTATACTTGCTGTTTCCTCTGCCTGAAATGCCCTTCCCCAGATCTTTTTTCAGTGGTTCCTCAAATGCACTTCCTTCAATAGGTTTTCTATAATCACTGCATCTAAAGTAGGATTTCCTCACTTGTTATTCTTTACCTCATTCCTGTTTTACTTTCCGCATACAAATTCTCAGTATTGGAAATTTACTTTTTTTTTTTTTTTTTTTTTTTTTTTTTTTTTGAGTCATTTATTGTATAGTAGCCCCATCCATCTCCGTGTCAACTCTGTGAGGGCAGGAGTTATGTTGATCTGGTTTATGGCTATAGCCTCTGTGCTGATGCCTGACACATAGTAGCACTCAGAATGATTTGCTGAGTGAATGAATGAAGACATGAGTCATCTTGTGTAGCCCACCTAGCACATAGAAAATATTAAGCACAAAATCGGAGCTGAGAAACAAGTAATGACAGTAATGATAACTAACATTGATCAAGCTCTAACTATTGGCACTAGGTTAAATCCCTCACACATATTGAATCATCTTAGTCCTCACCACAACTCTGTGAGGTAGGTGTTATTGTTACCCTAGTTTTATAGATGAGGAAATTGAATCTTAGCACAATCAAGCAGTTTGCCCAAAGTCACAAAGCCAGTAAATTAATCCAGATTCAAAACCAACCTAATTTTAGCACAAAGTTATTTGCTAATTTTAATCTGTAACAAAATTATTTACTAACTTCTGCAAAGTGAAACTGCCGTTATCTCCATTTATATTTTTCAACGTTTATAATTTCAAGGAGTACTATGTGAGTAGCTACTATATGTATCCTGGGATTCAGGCTAGGTAAAGGGTGCTAGGTGCCTAAGATACAGAGATAAATAATGTGACACAGTGCCCAACTTCAGGGGGTACAGTTTAAGAAGAAAAATATAAGTGTGGTAGAATGGACATCTCCATGACCCAAACACTCCTCTGTCCTCCCACACACACACAAAAAAAAACCCCACACACAAAAAAAAACAAAAACAAAAACAAAAAACTAAAAAAAAAACACCTCCTGCTGCTGGAGACTCATTCCTCTTAAACGTTTCCCTTGAACCTGGCCCAGGTGTTTAATTTTGCATTCCTTACGTTATATTCTAACTGTTTAGCACTGTCTAGGAGGAACTAAATAGCCATCATTTACTAAGTGCCTACACCTGACAGGTGATTTACCTATGCTCACTGACTGAATTCTCACAACAATGAGGTGGGTGTCGTTATTCCTGCTTTACAAATGAGCAGTCAACAGTTTATTGGGGCATTGGATTATAACCCAATGATTACAATAGTGTCTGATTACAATGCAGAATTGCCAATATTAGAATAGAAGGATGTGCATGCAAAGATCTATGGGAGCCCCAAGAAACAAGTGGCTCTTAGCCTCCATAGATATTTATTTATTTTTATTTTGTTTGAGACAGGATCTCATTCTGTTTTCCAGTCTGTAGTCCAGTGACATGATCATGGCTCACTGCAGCCTTGACTTTCAGGGCTACGATCCGCCCACCTCAGTCTCCTAAGCAGCTGGGACTACAGGGGCACACCACCATGCCTAGCTAACTTTTTATTTTTTCTAAAGATGGAGTTTTGCCACGTTGCCCAGTCTGGTCTTGAGCTCCTGAGCTCAGGCGATCCGCCTGCCTTGGCCTACCAAAGTGCTGGGATTAGAGGCATGAGCCACTGAGTCCAGTCCCAGATATTTACTTTAACACTATAATTGTAACAAGTATGAGAATATCAGCTTTTTCTTAGCTTTTTAATTAAATATTTAATAAATAATGTATATCCCACTTTGTAAAATATCTTAACAATATCTACATTTTTTGAGAAAAGCAAATACTTTTCTTTTACATTTTACTAAGATTAATATGTTAGAAGCTTTTTTTACTCCAATAATTGGAACACAGACTTTAAGATTTTTTTATATTACATTTTCCTGATATACTGACTGATTTCTTTTTTTTTTCCCTGGGGCAAAGAAAAGTACTTTTCTCCAGTTACTGTCAGTTCCTTAGGATTATTCTGAAATGAACCAATCCTTTCCTCTCATGGAAACATAGGTACATAATAAGACAAGTACTTTTTTTTATTTTAACAAATCCAGTATTAGAGTAGTCTTTTGCAGCCAGTGAATCATGACAGCCTGCTAAGAATGCCTTCAGTAAAATAAAGTTAGATTGGGACTGACCGACGACGTGAACGCATAAAGTTAACTCCATTAAAAAAAAAATTGACTAGGAAAATAAAACAACGCTAAGCCAACCACTGTACTACCAAAAACACTACTAAAAAATTTAGATTGCTTCTGAGTAACCAGAGGCGAACTACTCTCCACCCTGTGGTGAACATGTGACACTCTCCCTAACAGCAGCTCTGTGGGGAGGGCCTGCTCCCACTGAGAATTAATTCACTTTCCAGAAGTGAGAGATAAGGGAAAATTCCCACAACAATAATCCGTTTGGTGAACTGCAGTTTGGTGGTGTTTGAAGTTTTACACATATTTAAGAATCAAACATGTTCTTACTTCATCCCTATTAGGAAAGTCATAATCCAGCCTCACAGAAAATGAAAGACAAGCATTTCTGCTGATCAAATAGCCTGGCTCCCTCTACAGAATCCCGGGAACCCACTCTACATTCATAAACTTTGTACTCAATTCTTGGCACCTATCAACGCCATGTCCCCAGGGCCAAGTGAAGAGTCTCACAGCAACAAAGTTAATATTTAAAAATTATGTAAAGAATCAAAATTACCTCACTGCGCCCCAACAGATACCATGCACCTACAGAGGCACAAATAAACTCCATTTTGTAATGGTGCTAAAAATTTAAAAAGTGCATTGCTGCTTTCGTGCCTAAGAATTCCCTGTGACATCAACCCAAAAGCCACATAAGCAGAAGCACACAATTTTCTAGAATCTTAGAACAAGAACAAGTAAGTCTAAATATGAATCATATTTGTTTGGGTGAAATTGACTGAAATAAATAGTAAAGAGTGATTTTGAGATAAATATTGCAAAAATGTACACTAATAACTTATCCTTTTATTTATCTATATATTTTCAAATGTAAGTAATGTGATGCCAAGGCTGACACAATCACATTAAACTGCGTCCTGCTTCCCCAGCTGTAACTCTAATACTATTGCCCTCAGAGATTGAAGAGACCACAGAACCGAACTTCTTCTCACAAACCCCCGGATTTCTTTTGTGGCAAAGTCCCTTGTAGGAAATGAATTCTGTCTATATCTCAAAACAGCCTCACTTACCCATTAGACCCTGTAAGCACACTGCCTCAGGTCCACAATACTTTCAGATGCTCAGGAAAATGTTTCCTTTTAAAATAAGAACAAAAAAGAAAAAAATAGGTTTTGGTCAAGAAAAATGTTTAAATATATAATATTAAGATATCTATCTTTATGTCAGTGTAGGTATAAATGCGTGTTTACGAAAAAGGAACCCCCCAAGGCGAAACGCCATAGGACCCACGAAAGTCATAATGCTGGCTGGCCTCAAAATGTCCTTGCTATTAAACTATTTTCAATGATTCCTAGGTATGCCAGATGCCAAGTTTTCTTGGCCAGCCGGGGAACTTCTCATATCTTTGGAAGAAATTATCTTTCTCATACTAGATTCTTCTGAGAAAAGTGATTTATTGGGAGTTTTGTTTATTTCAACTCAATATGTACTCAACTTAGGACGTCTCCTCACCCACGTTAATTTTTTAAAGAGAAGGAAAGTAGAAGGAGAAGATGAACACTTCATCTGAGGCTCTGCCAGCCTACGAGGAAATGCAATCCTCCAGGCTCGCCCGAGCGTGGGCTGCGGGCAGGGGACTGGCGCCGCTGTCTCGTTTTATTCCACGGTGGTGCAGCAGAGGGCGCGTGGCTCTCAGCGCTCAGTGCTGCGCGCTCCCCTGAGCCTCTAGGATCGTATCCCTATTTGCCCCAAGGTCATAGCTCCTAACCCAGCTTGCCAGCCCCAGGCCGGGGACACCAGAAACGGAGCCCTTCGCGCTGGAGACCCCGGCGCGGGTGGGGTGGGAGGGCTCCAGGGCCAGGAGACAGATCACAATGGGCACAGGGGATGAAAGGTGCCGGGGGTCCGGGTCTCGAGCAGTCCCTGCCGCCGCCAGACTCCGCGCCCTGGAGGGGGATGGGGTGCGCGTAGACGCTCTGCGGCCCGGGTCGGACGGAGGAGCCCAGGAGCCACCGCAGCCGCCGCGAGCCCAGAGATCCGAGCTTCGCTGCCAGCCCAGGACACCAGGGCCCGGACGCGGGCCGAGGGGAGCCGGGCGGCGGGAGAGGAGCCCCGGAGCCCCGCTGAGCGCCCGCCGAGAGGGCGTTTTCCCCGCCCCCGGAGCCTAGCCCACCCGGCCCGCCCCGAGCCCGGGGAGATCACCTCCGCCCGTCACCTCCTCCCCTTGTCGCCTAGGTCCACCCAGGCCCCCTCCCCCGGGCCGCTCCCGAGCACGAAGTTGGCGGGAGCCTATAAAAGCCGGTGCCGGCACGACCCGCGGACAAACAGTGCAGGCGCCTGAGCCGCTGCTGCTAGACCTGTGCCGATTCCTGTCCAGCCCCGACCGCCGGCGCGATCATGTCCCATCACTGGGGATACGGCAAGCACAACGGTGAGTGCCGGCGGTGGCCGGCGCGGCGGCCCCGCGATCCCGGATCCCCGAGCCTGGATGCCGGCCCGGGGCCCACAGCACCCGCACATGCTGTTTACCGCTGCCACCGGGAGCGCTGGATGCTCAGGTGCGCCCCAGGAGCTCACTCCGCTCGCGGCTCCCCGGCGCCAGGGATGCCCCCCTTGCCCCAGCTGCGAGGCCACTGTCGAGGAATCACCGCGTCCGCCCGAGGCGCGCAGGGCCCGAGGGAGGAGAGGCACAGCCCTGGCCGGGGGACCCGAGGACAGTCCCTCCAGGGTCCCGACCTGGGGATCATTTTAACCCGACCTAGGTGGAGGCGGGGAAGGGTTGTAACGGAAAATTCTAGTTGTTGATCGCAGAGAAATTAAGAGACTCCCCTTCCCCCTTCCCCTCACCTCAGTCCACCCCCGCAAACACCCCTGCAGTTTCAGCACTACCTGTGGCTAAGGCGCTCAGCACGAACTGTCCCGGGGCATTTTCCAGTGCTGGTTTGAATCCATGGCGCTGATTTCCGAGTTTTCCCTTCGTCTCTCGACTTCTAATGTTAGGGGGTCGGACACCAGGAATCAGGTTTTATCTTGGCCTCAGACCTGGTTCTTCGGAGCCAGCGGAGCAGAGAAGCCTGCCTCGGTGCACCTAGCGCATCTTTGGAGAGTGTGGGGCTTCCTAGGTAGTGGGAACCCTGACGGTTAAAGGAGGGGTGGACCCGGGGCCTGGGCAGTGAGGAAAGGATCCGGATCTCCTTGAATGTCTTCAGTGAGCTTGCATATCCCAAAATCCCAACCACAAGCCCTGACATTAGTGTCTGCCCAACTTCACTTGCTGAATTACAGTAAAATGACTTTGAGATAGCTAATATTTATACAGCACTCAGTGATCTAAGAGCTTTACGTATATCGATTCTAATTCTTACAGCGACATCTATGAGGTAAATTTCTAATTATTCCATATTACAAACGGGGAAACTGAGGCACAGATTACGTGTTTTGCCAAAATTTACCCCACTGTTAAGTGGTGCTTCTAAAATTGGAACTGAGCAGATAGGCTCCGGAATGATTGTTCTTCTCTAGGGGTCTGGGTGTACCTTTCCCTACAATGGGGGATTCACACGTCTTCTTTCCCCCAGGACCTGAGCACTGGCATAAGGACTTCCCCAATGCCAAGGGAGAGCGCCAGTCCCCTGTTGACATCGACACTCATACAGCCAAGTATGACCCTTCCCTGAAGCCCCTGTCTGTTTCCTATGATCAAGCAACTTCTCTGAGGATCCTCAACAATGGTCATTCTTTCAACGTGGAGTTCGATGACTCCCAGGACAAAGCAGGTCAGTGTTTAGAAAATAACTTGTGTATTTTAGACAGTAGCTGTTTTCCGAGCTTAATGGAAGGAGCCAGGAACAGCAGTAGGAACCCTCTTAATAGCACAGTTTGTCTCAGGACTCAAGGATGCTACCCTGATCATTTTCATTAGGTCTCAGATTCTGAGAAGTAGGCTAATTAGTTTGAAGTGTCCCGAGGCTCCTCTGTGAAATCCCTGACTTCTGTGTAGGGCATTGAATAACTGCGATATGCCTGTGAAAAGTCACAAAAGGCGCAAAGTCCCCCAGCAATAAAGATCAATCATGATGAGATTTACACTAATTGAACTTTTAAGATTGTAAAATATTTGTCTTCCAGAGCTGATGCATATCCATTAAAAAGTATAACTTAGTGAGCCTTATCTTCAAGGTAGCAGTGAGAAGAGTAACAAAAAACATGCCAATGTAAAATGCTGAATTTCTTGGAAAATGTTATGGGTATTTCTTAAGACTGGGCTAGTGTGATAAAGATGGCAGCATATTTTGATATCTACTCAGAAATTCATTCCACAAACGAAGATGTTGTAGAGTTGGTGGACATACCTGGCCCATTACTGACAAAACCAATTACCATGTTTATTTGTAATAGAACTGTTTACAGGACGCTCACTGTAGAAAAAAAAAAGTGGTGCTTTTTTTTTTTAATCTCTCTCTCTTTTGAAACAAGAGAACAATCCCATTCAGACATAGTAGCTGCCTTCTTTGCTCAGCAGTTACTTTAATTGCCAGTGCCCTATTTTCCTGAGTGCTTTCCTCTGAAGGTCATTGAATGAAATGGTGCTGCAAACACATTTTGTTTGGTGATGGGAGTGAGGGCAGTGGTGGAGCAAAATGAGAAAGTTTTGGAGTAGTGACCTATGGTACTAATATATTGTATAACATGTAATTATAACCATTTGGGTTGACTATTCTTTGTCAGAAGCTATCCTATATAGTCAGCTTGGTTTTGAAAAAAGAATTCTTCCCTCCTTTCAACTTTCAAAAAATTTGTAAACACCTGGCTTTCTGAAATGGTGAATCTGGAAGACAATTAGATGGGGGATAATGTGGAGATCATCTGAGAAATGTTTTCAACCTACCTGTGCCTGCCTGTGTGCACCCCTCCCCAGTACACACATACATACATGCACACACACACTCACAATCATACTCACACATTCTGACACAGTATGATGATTTATTAGAATCAAGTAAAGGTTGTACATTGAAGACAGTTCAGTGATTCTGCTACATTGCTTTCCCAAGCATTCCTCTCACTCCAAAGGAACAGTGTTATATAATTAAATTAAACAATTTTTTTCTTGTAAAGAATACTGTATATTTAAAACATGACAAGGCCAAAGGTCTCAAGGTATTACACATACAGAAAGGATACTATAACATTTCATGTCTAGTCATTTACAAACTAAAAGAAGTGAGCTACTTTAGTCTGTAGCTGTACTTTTTGAAAGAGCCACAATGATGTCATTGTTTTCAATGGATGTAATGTCTACCAAATTTTGTATCTCATTGGATGCTACATAGAAATTGGATACTTTTGAGTCTTTTTTGGAACACTGAAGAAACAAATCTCCAACAAATGAAAGCAGATGAGGTTCCTCACAGTCCTTAGAAAATGGATAGTGAAATAAATTATTCTAGTAATACATATTATTGGAAAGTGGATTTGAACATATGGTCTGGTGGTTATCAGCATAGACTGGGGTCAGAGAGACCTGGAGTTGCGTTCTAGCTCTGCTGACAACTAGCTCAGAGACTTTGGGAGTAATACTGTCTAGGTTTTAGTTGTTTTTAACTGTAAAGTTGGAGTAACAATAGTGTCTGCCACAGTGGAAGGATGAAATGGGACAGTATATGTAAAGCACCTAGCCTAGTGCCTGGCGCATAGAAGTTCCTCAATAAATGGCCTCTGTTGTTGTCACAATTTGAACCCTTCGACCACCTCTGTTAGACAATTGCTGTATATGTTGCACCTGAGATAAGATTTCTGAATAAACTTTTTCTTTAACAGCTTTAAGATTAGTTCCCATCATTGGATGGTATTTTAAAAATTTATTTTATATTTTCCGAAGCATTCTGTTTATCATACTGAATATGTACTTATTTTATGTATGAAGTTATTGTATAGTTATATATTTTACCATGAATCTGTTAAACTTTGACGGATTTCTCCATAAGCAGTAACTAATTAGATCTCGCTACATTTTTAGCAGCTATTTCTTGTGGAGAGCAATGCATATATTTTTAAAGAAGTTGGCCATGTTTAGATTGTGAAACAGATGAAAACCATGGCGTTTAGGTAGGAGCTCCCACCCATGTCTTTAGAGACACATGTATTATCCACCTAGTTCTTCTACAAAAAAAAAAAAAAAAATCATTACTAACACCACTTAAATGCATGGGAAGCTAAGCATCATGAAAGCAGGGTGGAGGCCTGGTCCCTCTCCTGTTTCCCGGAGCCCATGCTGGAAATATCTAAAGTAGAAAGACATAGAAATAGTAGACCCTGACTGCCACTTTGATAAGTGCAGAAAGGAAGTATTCCGAGGAACTATGGAAACGTGAAGGAGGCTTAACAGTCTAACTGTGTAAGACAGGAAAGACTTTCCAGAGTAAATAAGGCTTATGTGGAGGCTTGAAGGATTTTGATGTCTTGGACAAGAGTCCAGGCAAAGGGAGATAGGAAATACCAGGGGACTTAAGAGAGCACAGCATGTGCTCCAGAAAGGCAAGAAGGCATACTAAAAGCAAGGTCAGGAAGGACTTGCCCTCATTTGCATATGAAAGATTCCTTTGTAATTTTGCCTCTCTTTTCCACATTTTCAGTTACTTTGGTTAAACTAGGATGCAGAATATATTAAAATGTCAATATTAAGGGAAAAGACATCTACAGAATAAATTTTTAAAAATTATACCATGTGGGGGCCAGGCATGGTGGCTCACACCTGTAGTCCCAGCACTTTGGAAGGCTGAGGCAGGCAGATCACTTGAGGTCAGGAATTCAAGACCAGCCTGGCCAACAGGGTGAAACCCCGTCTCTACTAAATATACGAAAAAATGAACTGGGTGCTGTGGCATGCGTCTGTAACCGCAGCTACTCAGGAGGCTGAGGCAGGAGAATTTGGATCCTGGGAGGCGGAGGTTGCAGTGAGCCCAGACCACACCACTGCACTCTATCCTGGTGACAGCATGAGACTCCATCTCAAAACAAACAAACAAACAAAACCACACACAAAGAAAAAACATGTGGAAAAACTCCCTTTAAACTTTTTTTTTTTAATAAAACAATCCTAGTCTCTCAAAGCCAAAACAAAGAGTAGAGATACTCTAGTTAAACTCACCTAAAATAAACATGAAGAAACTGAAGCCGAAGAGTTTAAATAACTTGCTAAGTCATCTCCTTGCTAGTTTGCTGGAGGGACTAAATAGCAATCACTTAAAATAGAATTAGAATAAAATATTTGAAGGATAACCATATTTGACATTTAGTTTGTACATACCACGTTTTTTAAAACTGGCATTTTTTTCTGTGCAGTTAAGTCAAAAGTTTTTATTTTACTCATTTAGTTTTAAAAAATCAACAGTTTAACATATTTTGTGTTAGGAATTATTTTTGTGGTGGTAACATTGTTAGATTTCCTATACCTCTTATTTCCTGCATTTCAATGTAGTTCATTTACCTGTCTTCTTTGTCTTAATGAGATTTCAGCCTTCTAGAACTTCTCATAAATTGAGGTTTTCCAATATGCTTTAAATGTTCTCTTATATCCAAACTTAAGTACTTGGGTATCAGGAACTGAGTGGGTTGACTTTACTGCTGATTTAAGCTTGAGAGAATTTTTTAAAATGTGGAGTTAATAGGATTTAACTAGAAGCTTGCGTTAGAGCTCTCATCAATCTTCTAAATTCCTTTGAAAATAAGCCACCTTAAATTCACCTTAAGTTAATGAAAAATTGCTAATCCCTTTCGGTTTTTTAAAAAACTTATTAAATAATAACTCACCCTGCTTGAGATGTTTTATTAATGGCCTTATCTAGGAGAAAAGAATAGTAGTCAAATTATTAACTCCTGCTAACTTATTAACTTTTATTAAGGAGTTTAATACTCTCCTGCTTTATTGCAAAGTTAGGGACAAATTTTGAAAGCCAATGCCAGAATTATTGGGCCAACTCTTATCCAAGTCTTACATCATTTCTGTTTCTTAGAAATTGGAATTTTTAAAATCTGTTTGTTATTTCAAGAAAAGAGTAAAGGAAGCTGGATGAGTTTACCTGTGCTCTTTCTAAGTGACCTATTGTCTGTATGACATAATGGATCTTCATACATGGATCCTGCTTGACTTTCAGAGACTTGCTTTTGAAGCTCTAAAAGTTTTCTTCCACAGCAGTCCTAAGTTAAAAGAAAGCATAGCAACAAACGAAAGGGCTTGTCATGTACACAGTCATGGTGTCAGCAAAACCCGAAATACCTAGAAAATGATCCAACATATTCTAAACACTGTAGTTACTATATTCAGATCAAAACAGCTTCTTTCTTACTCCTATATAATTGCCACATAGCTTAAACCACAACTTCTGTTGAATTTCGACTGTGTTTACTCTAGTGAAAGTGACAGCTACACATCTTATTGCTTTAAAACAAATGGAACACGTGTATGTTTTTTATCCCCAGATTTGTCTATATTGGCATGTAGCCCTAGGATTATTGGCTGCTGCCAACAGGCAAAACAGTAATGCATGATTTTAACATTTTCAGGTTATTTATAGAAAAGATAGTCCCCAAAATGACATGTTTTCTGTAGAATTAGTCATTTGCTTCATTAGTAGGAAATCATTTAAATTTTATTTTTAAACTAAAGATTATTGGGACTAGTTTATTTATATTTTGGACTTAAAAGAAACTGTTGACATTCATTAAGGTCTTTAGTCTGTTACTCCAGTGCATCTTAATTTAGTTTAAGTGATTAGGGAGAAAAAATTTAAAAATATTAATGTTCAGCTTTTAATTTGTATAAGCAATGTGATTCATTTCAATATTGCTAGATCTCTTATTTTCTCAAAAGTAATTTATATAATTTCCTCAAATAATATGTATAGGAAGACAGATTATTCTATAACATTACACTTGGTGCTTGTTTTGTGTTATATACAGAGTATATATAATTGATGACAGATCATGAAAATTAAAATTGGTTGGAGCTCTTGATGTTGAGATTTGAATTTAAATTAAATTTGGGAGGTCTTGAAAAAACGTTAGAGTAGAAAACTGTATTTATTCTCCATCCCTCACAAAACACATTTCTGGGGCACAATAAACCATTGACTCTTTAAAGCGCCACTGCCATGGCTGGATTTTACAGAGAAAAAATATACAGTTAGCAATTTCTGCTATTTTTAAAAATTATTTTTATATTAGAAAATAGATTTCATTTTAAACTGTAACAGTTTAGAAAATGGCATGTAGTCATTTAAATAAATAAGTAGATCCAGAATATACCATAAAGTCCCTAACTTAAACCAAAATATTATCTTTTATTTTTCTCAAATAAAAAGTTTGAGTTTATGACAATTTATTATAACAATGTTTTTGAGGGACTTCATTGACTAAACTCCATGCTAAGAGTTTGCCAGAATTGCTGCCTTCTGTAGCAAGTAAACGTTAAAGATTTAATAACTTTTTCTAGTTACAGTGGGTTTCTAATCTTCATAGCAAAGAGTTTTATTTTAACAGGGGCTAAAACAGGTACCTGGTGAGAGTAGATTAGCACTGAATGTGTTTAATCATTGAGCCCAGAGTACTTTTTCTTTTTTTTTTTTTTTGAGACAGAATCTAGCTCTGTCACCAGGCTGGAGNTTATCTCAGATACTTAGTATGGTTTTATTTAGTTAGTTTTACCACTTGGTAGAATTAATGATGTGACAAATGACATTTGCTTCTTATTATCAGCCAGTTGGTTGCTAGCTTTAAAGAGTTATTATAAAGGATTTTTTTCAGTATTAATTTATTTCATGAACATATATTTAATTTTTAAGGGTATATTATTACAAAAAAAAGGAATTCTTTCATTCTCTTAAAAAAAAGTCTAGAATTAGAGGCTAATATTTCCTTATAGAATTATCAGGAATCATATTGTCATAATAAGTTGTTTTTGTGTTCCAAGAGATGTGACTTTGTCAGAATACATCCAAATTCATATTTCTTAGCAGATCTGAAACATAACACCATTTATAATTCTTTCTGTTTCCATTCTTACTTTTTTATCCTGGCCTACTGTAAAACAGATCTGGCAGCCAGAGGTTGTATCAGGAACCACAGAAAGACCTCACTGCTTAAATATCTTCAAAGCAGTGTTTCACTTTGAATAGATGAATGGGTGTTGCTGCCATGTAAGCATATTTAGGTGAAGCTCATGAACAAATCTTGTTATACAGAAGTTATCCCTTTGTTCTGCAATGCCAAAGTAAATTTGGACTCATTATTTTATGGAATTATAAAGTAAAGCTAATAAAATACACTTATAGCAACGGATGTTTAATTCCCACTACTAGAAAAATAAAATTTAAATTGTAGAACTAAACTACTTTTAAAAGCTTTTGAATATAATGGTTAAATCCCATTAATACATATAAAGTTGGGTACAGAGTTTCTTGGTGCATGGGAGAAAGAGTGATTTCACACTATTTTAATCCTCTGTCAAGACGCAACTTGTTAATTATGTACAGATAGTTTGTAGCCCAAGTATGTGAGTTTTAGTACTGATTTTGCTTAGTGAGGTTATGTTAATGCCAAAATAGTAGAATCATGGAATAGTTATCAAGTTAGAATTTTAAGTTCTTAGAGATAATAGAGCACATTACACTGCATATAGAAGACGATCCATAAATTATTAGTAAAATAGTAAATGATTTAGTGTATCCACTTTACAGATGAGTAAATTAAGGCCAAAGAGGTTTAATAAAAATTTTTGGCTGGGCACGGTGGTTCATGCCTGTAATCCTGGCACTTTAGGAGGCCAAAGTGGATGGATCACTCAAGCTCAGGAGTTCCAGACCAGCCTGGGCAACAAGGCAAGACTCTGCCTCTACTAAAAATATAAAAATTAGCTGGACATGGTAGTGCACGCCTGTAATCCCAGCTACTCGGGAGGCTGAGGCACGAGAATCACTTGAATTCTGCTTGAGGCGGAGGTTGCAGTGAGCTGAGATCGCACCACTGCACTCCAGCCTGGGCAACAGAGCAAGATTTTGTTAAAAAAATAATAATAGCCAGGATGGTCTCGATCTCCTGACCTCGTGATCAGCCCACCTCGGCCTCCCAAAGTTCTGGGATTACAGGTGTGAGCCACCATAATAATAATAATAATTTAAAAATAAATAAATAAATAATAAAAAATTAAGGGGACAAAGCTAGCCAGCAGCAGTGACAGTCCAAATTCTAAAGAATTTGGGAAGCCTATATAAGGATAATTGGATTTTGCAATGTTAAGATCAATGGAATACTTATTTCACAAATTCGGGTGTGTAAGAACTGGTATCAGAGTTTAGCAAAGCAGGCTGTATGGCAGCCATCGGGCCTTGGTAGAACAGACAGTCCCACGTTTGCAAGTGTATGTAGCAGACCAATTATTTGGCCAGTAGCTGCATGGGCACTTCCTAAATTATTCACAGAGGAATTATTAGTTTCACTTAAAATTTTCTCTCTCTGGACCTGAATCTATGACTCTAAAACAAATCCAGAAAAAGGAATCAGTATGCTCAGAAAGAAAGATGTGAAAAGCATCCTTTCTCCAGACAACACATGAGGAATAAAAACAGACGAAGTGATTTTGTTCAGCACCGTAGACTAAACTTGACTCTGGATTGAATTTTCAGAGTGAAATGTGATGAAAAGCAAACATTTAGTACTGTAAAACAGAACTAAAGATGGTAATATTTAGACGTGTGTTTCATGTGCGTGTGTGTGTATGAGTGTATGTGTGTATACATATGTATGTATGTGTATGCAGATACATACATATATGTTATATGTATATATGTTTTTAATTATAGTGCTCAAGGGAGGACCCCTGGATGGCACTTACAGACTGATTCAGTTTCACTTTCACTGGGGTTCACGTGATGGGCAAGGTTCTGAGCATAGTGTGGATAAAAAGAAATATACTGCAGAGGTAAGATATACTTTTTTTTTTTCTTTCCAGGGAAAAATGTTTATAAGTTGATAGCATTAATTTCAAAAGCTTAATTTGTAAATTCAACTCACACCCAGTGAACCACTTCTTTTACAAAAGACCTTCATATTTGCTGTTTATAACCTTTAATTGTGACATCATACTTAATGCTGCAGAACTTTCTCTACTGTCTCCAACTCCACCATTTGCAAAAAGTAAACAGACTCAAATTAAAGGATCCTGTTTTAACATAAATTTGGATATCAAATGTGTGCCTTCTGTCAAAACTGTACATTTCTTTGTCTTAGAGTTATTGATGAAAACACTTGCTATTATACCAAGTACTCTGTGGATAATTAGAATTAAAATGAAAGGAAAGTTTTGATTTAAAATTATCCGTATTTTCAATTTCCTGAGTAACCTTTACTGTGAGAAAAAGACCATTGGACAAAATCTGTCAGCTTTGATTGTGTAAACCACTCACTGTGGCTTTGTCTCTTCGCCTTAGCTTCACTTGGTTCACTGGAACACAAAATATGGGGATTTTGGGAAAGCTGTGCAGCAACCCGATGGACTGGCCGTTCTAGGTATTTTTTTGAAGGTTAGTTGATGGCCCAATTGTTTCTTTTTTTCCTATTTTTAATAAAGAATGACCAGACAGAACATTTGTCACATACAGGACATTCTACAAAGAGCTTAGGAAATGCCTTTGTCCCTGAAATGTTTTCAAGTTTATCTCCTCCTTTCATATCTGCTAGTTGCAGTGGAGATGGAGGACAGAAAGACAATAGGAGAGGTGTTTATCCGGTACTGTTTGGATGTAAATGTGAAGAACATAAAGAGATCAACTTGGGTGACTGCTAGGTGTTTGTTTTCTTTTCATTTAACCTGAGGCTAAACAGTACTATATCATGATAAAGTAAGATCAGGTTCTGAAGAGGGGAAGGACAGTGAATTTCAGGCAACAGTGGGACATAACTGGTTGAGCTGCCCTCTAAACAGTGGTTAAGGGGAATGGAGAAAGGTCTGGACTGGAGATTTATGAGCTCTGATTCATATGTTGAGGTGAAAGCTACAGGTGTCTATGAAATCATCCAAGTGCAGCACGAAGAGGGAGATGAGAAAGCTGCGCAGGGAGCAATCCTGAGAAACTGCAAAATGTAAGGCCTTTACAAGGGGACGGATGCAAATTAAACAACTTAAAAGGGGTCAGGCGTGGTGGCTTACACCTGTAATCCCAGCACCTTGGGACATCAAGGCAGGAGGATAGTTTGAGGCTGGGAGCTCAAGACCAGCCTGGGCAACATAGCGCCATTCCATCTCTATAAAATTTTTAAAAAATTAACTGGGCATAAAACAAACAAACAAACACAACACAAAATTAGCTGGGCATGGTAGTGTATACCTGCAGTCCCAGCTACTCGGGAGGCCAGGGCAGGAAAATCACTTGAGCCTAGGGGTTTGAGGTTACAGTGAGCTATCATCATGCCACTGCACTACAGGCTGGGTGACAGAGTAAGACTCTGACTCTAAAACACAAGGCAAGAGTTAAGAGAGATTTGGGATGTTGTAAGGCATAGGGAAAGCCAAAGAAGAAGATAATTTTTAAAAAGAAGAGATGACCATGGTGTAAAGTCCTACAAGGAAATCAAGGCAAGTCCTTGAAGAGTATTCTGAAAGTTAGAGGTCACTGGGGACAATTGAGCCAGTGGTTTCAGGAGTACTATCTGAGTGGAAGCCGAGGCAGGCTGAAGATTCGGTGAAAGTAGGCAAGTCTATGGTGTCAGTGTCATCAAGCCAGTACTGATGGGTATCATGTATAAAGTGGAGGATTTGGGCTATTTGGATGTTTTCTAATAGAGCTACCCAAATAAAAATAAAAACTGGTACAGTACCAACTGGGTGATAGTATCTTGCCCTTTATGTTTTTCTTTAGGTTGGCAGTGCTAAACCGGGCCTTCAGAAAGTTGTTGATGTGCTGGACTCCATTAAAACAAAGGTAAATTTGAATTTTCTGCCACCTTCTTAGGGTACTGATTTTCAATACTCCATTGGTTTTAGAAATTTCTTTTGATCAAATTGCACAGTCTCAATGACGTGTGGTATTTGGATGAGCAGTTAATAAAGGTAGAATATTCCTTAAATATTTAATGTTTCTTTCAACAAAGTTGATCCTAATGCTAGCATAATTCTAAGACTTGTGTTTATTTAATCTTGCTCCCCCATCATTTGAACATCCATATGTAAGAGTCAGAGAATCTTATGACTGCAAGGCGGTTCAAAGGTCCTCTAGTCAAATTATTCACTCATTCACACAGCAGATATTTGTTGAGTATGTACTATGTGCCAGTCGCTTTGCAAACAAGTAGACACAATGGTGAACAAGATAAACAAGGCCCTGTTTCATGGAGATTTCTATTCTATAACCTCTTTGCATTCATTCATCCTGCATTTAAATCCTCTCTACAGCATAGTTGTATTGAGGTCGTTGAGCATCTGTTTAAACACTACAGTCACTTCCCGTAATGGGGAACTTATCACCAGGGGCAGCCCTGGCTTTATAAAGCTGATCCTCACATTGAAACAGCATCTATCCTCTGAAATGCTCACTCTACACCCCTGGCTTGAGCCCCTTGAATTCATAGAATAAACCTGATCTCTCTTCCACATAACCCTACTCTCTCTCGACTCTGTTTTTTCACCTACCTCAGGCTAATTATCTTTAGTTCCCTTTAACTATTCTCATATGACATCATTTTCTCTCTTTGCCACCACCTTGTCACTCTTCCAGTAAATCATTCCTGTTTGCTTGAAAAGTGTAGTGTCCAAAACAGAATGTAGTTATTTGATTCTGACCTAGAGCGAGAAAATCACCTCCTCGTCAGGGATACCCTGTTTCTGTTATTGCAATCTGAAGTCACCTTATTTTAGTGGCAGCAGTCTCACTTTAAATACTGGGTGTGATCAGTTAATGACTTAATGGAGAATGTAAGGGATCATTTTAGATAAAAGGCCAAGATGAAAAATGGACATGTGAAAATAGTTTTTTGTTTTGTTTTGTTTTGTTTTGCTAAGACCTGCCACATATTTTCAAGTTGAATGTCTTCTGCTAATTTCTTTTTATTTTGTTTGCCAGTGAATATGGGACCTCTCTTTTAAAAAGTGTTTTTGACCATCAGAGAGGAGTAAACCTATTTGTGTCTCCTGCTTTCCCACCTTCCTCCTACTCTGTCAATGTGACGGTTTGAACCTGCATATTTGCTTTGTTCTAGGGCAAGAGTGCTGACTTCACTAACTTCGATCCTCGTGGTCTCCTTCCTGAATCCTTGGATTATTGGACCTACCCAGGCTCACTGACCACCCCTCCTCTTCAGGAATGTGTGACTTGGATTGTGCTCAAGGAACCCATCAGCGTCAGCAGCGAGCAGGTTGGTTTTCTAATGACAGGTCTGTTTACAGGTGGAGCATTTAGTCAAGGCAGAAGACCTTGGCCTCCAGAGTGAGAGAGACCTGAGATTTAATCCTTCTGCTACTTCTTGCTATGGAAATAGTGCCTTTGACGGTGCTCAGCAAATAAACAGCATTCAGTAAATCTTTGTTGTTATTAGCTATAAACTTACACAGTTTGTTTAGCCTGTAAAATTGAATAGTCATTGTAAAGATTCAATGAGAAAGGTGTCTGTCACCTAATAAATGCTTTTTTTTTTTTTTGCCAGTTTTGAGGAAACTGAGGCTGAGAAAAGTGAGAGTTCATATTCAAGGTTACATAGATATCAGTGAATTCCCAGCTTACTACTCACTCACATAAGAGCTTTCTGCAGTTTTATTTATATCAGAATGCATTTCTGAATCCTGACAGGTGAGAGTCATCCCTTGGAGAACACGTATCTGTTAAAACTTACTCCAGGTTGCTTTAGAGGCTTAGAGCAGGTATTCTTACATTTCCAATACAATGTATTGTGTGATGTTCAAGTGATTAATGCAGCTTCTAAGTCACTGATGAGTGGCCACAAAAGTGGATACAAATGAATTTTTCCTAGACTTGTCTCTTAGCACACAGTTGAAATGTAGAAAGTGAACATTCCTTAGGATTCACAAGAGGTTGGATCCTGAATAATTTAAGGAGAGCTTTAGGAGCCAACAATCTTGAAAATGGTAACTATGTGAGTAGTGATAGTGTGATTTAAACCTACAAAAATGCTGAATAATAGAGGTTTAGAGCTGCAATGTGCAATAGAGATTATGTTGTCCAACTTTCTCATTTCACTGGCTTGAATCACATTGATCAACAACAGTCTGAGAAACAGGAAAACTGAAGTGTTTTCCCCTCAGCTACCTTGGGACAGAATCAGGTCTGGGAGGAAGGATTCTATTCCTGTGTCCTCCTTTAGAATATGGACTTATGAATGCTGAAGATGCTTCACATCTTTCTTTAAAGGAAATATATATCTGACTGGAAAATTACTTGTAGCATATCAACATGGGCCTAAAAAGTAGCATGCTTGTCTTGTAGTATGTCACTTGAAGATTGACCTTGTAGTAATAAGATATTTGAGCAAGCTTCTTGAAGTTATAGTGTAAGGAAAGATTATAATGCCACTTTGCTATGTAGATGCAGTGTTTACGTTGTAATTTAAAACATGGAATTTTTTTTCTTCTTTCACTGAGAGCAATCCAACTTTAAAGCAATAGTCTGACATTTAGAGCCATTATAACAAATAGATTTACGGCATATACACACCCATAGGCCAAAATACACATATAGATAAGGGCAGTTGGACCTACTGCATTAATCCCTGTGCCCTGAGTTTGCTCTTTAAAGTTGAAAGTGGTATTAAACAAATAATGTTAATTGCATATATTGGCAAAATACCAATAGGGCTATTTTTCTTATCCTATAACATGGAGTCTGGAGGGAGGCTCATGCTCAGCTCAGGAAGCTAGGGCTCCAGGTCCTCCTCTGTCTGATTCCCTTGACTTGGCCTTGCCCATCTTCAGGTGAGGACTTCATCCTCAAGGTAGTTGCAATAGCATTTTGAGCATCACATCTGGATACAACCACTTCTTGAGGAGGAAATGAATACCTCTTCCATTGGCTCCCTAGGAGCAGAGAAGCTTTTCCCTGAAGGCCCCTAGCAAACCTTTCACTTCTCACTGGCTAGAATTGCGTTTCTTACTTAGTCCCTAACCAGGGAATGTGATCATTTCGGCCTGTGGGTGTGTATACACCATAAATCCATTTGCTATAATGGCTCTAAATGTCAGACTATTGCTTTAAAGTTGGATTGCTCTCAGTGAAAGAAGAAAAAAAATTCCATGTTTTAAATTATAACGTAAACACTGCATCTACAAAACAGAGTGGCATTATAATCTTTCCTTACACTACAACTTCATTACCCTACTGAGGCTTACAGGGAGAAGGCAGATGTCTGTTAATGAGGAAGCATGGGGGTGGGGGGTGTGGATTTTAGGTAAGCAGTATAAACGGGTCTGCTAATTCTGCTACCTTTATTTTCTATATTCAGGCTCTGTCTCTGTGATGCTAAAATAATGAGTCAAGTTAACTAATGTGATGAGTGTAATTTAATTGGTGCAGTGAGGAACAGAAATCGGTTATATTGGTTTGATCAAAAGTTTGACCTGATTACACTTTATGAACAGACTCTCTTTCAGATTGCTGGAATTCTGTTGCAATGAGTCAACCCTATATATCCTTAGAATGCTCCCTAGCATTTAGTAACCATAGCTGTACATGTTATGTGCATGGAAGGTGGCTTTATGGGAGTGATTGAGAGACTATTACCGGACAAAAGAAATCAGGTTAAAGGCTGTTGATTCCTGGGCTGCTGTATTACTGCCCAAACCACCCTTTTTCATTTGGATCAAGTCTTGGTTAGAGGGAGGAAAGTAGCACTTTTTAAGAACCTTGAAGCAGTGGGAGACTGTTTAATGGCTTCCTGTATCTCAGTGGTGGCCAGTAAACTGAAAGAAGCTTACAAGGGAATAAAAATCAGCCAGTGACAAGGGGTTCTAATGTTAAATGCATATATTGGCAAAATACCAATAGGGCTATGTAGGGTGATTAGCATTCACAATTGTTCACTAAAATGCTGTTTTTAAAACAGGGAAGTAGAAAGGTTGAGTGCAACTCCATAGCATGAGATAAATTGAGCTAGTTAAGGCAAATCAGTCTGGGCTTTGGTGTATTTGGAGATGCCAGCTCGTCACTCAGCCCATAGAGCTTACAGGTCCTGACCACTTGACCTAATTGTACAGATGTGATAGTTTGTCTTCCCTGGGGCAGAAAACAAACTTTAATTTGAAACCAAAATTGTTATTATTTTGCATCTAAAGGTATGAGTTTATAGACTTTTGAGATTAAATTTTAAAATTAAAAGGTCACTGAAAATTTCCTTTAAAAATGGCCCCAATGAATTTGTGTATTTTGTATAAATTGGTTTGTTATATTAAAGCATGCATACATAATCTATATGTGATTATGTATTTATTAGGAATCAAATTGAATTTTGACCTTTGATGCACAGCACTGTGAATGTTGGGGAATGTAATTTTTGTTTGTTTTTGTTTCTGCTTTTTGAGACAGAGCCTCGCTCTGTTGCCTAGGCTGGAGTGCAGTGGCGCAGTCTCAGCTCATTGCAATCTCTGCCTCCAGGGTTTAAATGATTCTCGTGCTTTAGCCTCCCGAGTAGCTGAGATTATAGGTGTGCCACCACGCCTGGCTAATTTTTTTTTTTTTTTTTTTTTTTTTTTTTTTTAGTAGAGACAGGGTTTTGCCATGCTGGCCAGGCTGGTCTCAAATTGCTGACCTCAAGTGATCCATCTGCCTCAGCCTTCCAAAGTGCTGGGATTACAGGCATGAGCCACTGTGCCTGGCAGGGGAATGTATTTAAAGATACAACACAAGCATATAACTGAATACTACTGTGAAACGTTAATTATCAATGTTTTATTGTGTCTTTTAGATATTGAAATTCCGTAAACTTAACTTCAATGGGGAGGGTGAACCTGAAGAACTGATGGTGGACAACTGGCGCCCGGCTCAGCCACTCAAGAACAGGCAAATCAAAGCTTCTTTCAAATAAGATGGTCCCATAGCCTGTATCCAAATAATGAATCTTCCGGTGTTTCCCTTTAGCTAAGCACAGATCTGCCTTGGTGATTTGGACCCTGATTGCTTTGTGTCTGGTTTTCGAGACGCTTCATCTCTTACTTGATAGGCTTACTAATAAAATGTGAAGACTAGATCAATTGTCATGGTTGACACAACTGCTGTGGCTGGTTGGTGCTTTGTTTATGGTAGTAGTTTTTCTGTAACACAGAATATAGGATAAGAAATAAGAATAAAGTACCTTGACTTTGTTCACAGCATGTATGGTGATGAACACTCAATTGTTCACTAAAATGCTGCTTTTAAAACATGGGAAAGTAGAATGATTGAGTGCAAATCCATAGCACATGATAAATTGATCTAGTTAAGGCAAATCAGGTAGAATAGTCATGATTCTATGTAATGTAAACCAGAAAAAATAAATGTTCATGATTCCAAGATGTTATATTAAAGAAAAACTTTAAAAATTATTTAGTAAAGCTATCTTAAATATGATTTACGTTGTAATTTAGTGACTTTTGAATTACTGAGATGTAAATGAAGTATTATCTGTAAAAATTGTTATAATTAGAGTTGTGATACAGAGTATATTTCAATTCAGACAATGTATCATAACTTAATAAATATTGTATTTTAGATATATTCTCTAATAAAATTCAGAATTCTATTCTGGGTTATTTTATTGTGGACTGAGTAGTGGGTAATACAGTAATGGAGGAACAAATGTCTACTTTTACAATTCATAATTCCTTATTAATAATGAGCCATCATAATTGGCTTACTGATAATTGAAGAAGTCTCCATAAAAGGAAAACTCTGGAGGTCATTTACTTATTACGCCAAGTACCGTTTTAAGTGCTTTCTGAGCATTCATGTGATCTTCATGACAATCCTATGAAGATTAATTCTGCAAGAGAAATGATTACACTAAAAGTAGCAAGGTAGAGAAGGGGGAAGAGTCTGCACACTGAATCAGTATAAGCCCCTTGGGAATAAAATAAATAAAAGTTCATTTTATTAAAAAAGGGAATTCAATTGATACCCAGAAGTGATACAATAATTTGAATTTTAAAAAGAGAAATTAAGCTGAGCATGGTGGCTTACTCTGGTAATCCCAGTACTTTGGGAGGCTGAGGCAGGATGATTGCTTTAGGCTGGCAGTTTGAGACCAGCCTAGGCAACATAGTGAGGCCTTGTCTCTATAAAAAACGTAAAAATTATTCGACCGTGGTGTTGCATACCTGTAGTCCTAACTACTTGGGAGTCTCGTGCACAAGGATCACATGAGCCCAGGCGTTCAAGTCTGTAGTAAGCTATGATTGCACCGCTGTACTCCAGTCTTGGTGACAGAGTGAGACCCTGTCTCTAAAGAAACACACAAACAAACAAAAAAGATGAATTATACAACTATTACAGACAGGAAAGAGTGAATAAATGAAATAAAAATCTCTTACTATTATACCTTTCTGGATTTAGCTCTGTGCCTTGACCATGGAGTCTTTGACTAATGAGTTATTCTGGAAAACGAAATAGAACACATATCAGGTTCTACACGTCAGGGAATAAAAACTCGTTGCTTTAGATAGAAAATTTCCTAAAATCACCTTAGATCTTTACCTAACTCAAGCTTACAAAGATTTTATTCTATGTTTTCTACCAAATCATAGGTCTAAGAGCCAATTTGAATTAACTTTTTTATATGGTATGAGGTAAGGATTTAAGTTCAGTTTTTTGGCCTGAGGATCCAACTTTCCTAGCACCATTTGTAGAAAAGACTATCCTTTCCCCACTGAATTGTTTTGGTAACTTTGTAGATCAAGTAACCAAAACAACTTACTTTCTCACCTGTTTTCCTAAAGAATTGTACTGAGTTTGATTATTTGTTTTGAATCCCAGCTCTTCTCAACCTCTCTGATCCTGGGTATATATTGAAAGTGACACCCAGGATTGTTGCTTTTTTTTTTCTCTTTGAGATAGGATCTCACTCTGTGGCCCAGGCTGGACTACAATAGCATGATGGTACGATCTCAGCTCACTGCAACCTCTTCCTCCAGGGCTCAAGTGATCCTCCTGCCTCAGCCTCCCCAGTAGCTGGGACCACAGGTGTGCACCACTACCCCTGGCTATTTTTTTGTATTTTTAGTAGAGCCAGGGTCTCACCATGTTACCCAGGCTGGATTGTTGTGCTTTATTTGCTACAGCTCATCTCATCTTCCTTGGGACCACCCTCGTCTCCAATCCCCACTCAGTGTCGGCAGGGCGGCTGGCAATTAAAACTTGTCAGTAAAGGACATCTCAGTTTGTTCAGGTTTCAGCAGTCTTTTTTCGGGTTTTTATTCTCCACTCATACCAGCCCACACAGATGGTGTCTGGGTGACAGAGGAGAGGGCCCAGGATCTGTATAATGCCCCCTAGATCCTTGCTGGCCTCTGTTGTGGGGTGGCCTAGGCTGGCCCTGGCTCCATCTGTGTCTGCTGACGTTTGGTCTGTTCCATCTGGTTTTTGGAAGTACTAATAGCAGAAGGCTTATCCCCACCATTGCCTCTAGTTGCAAAGTCTAAAGCTCTTCATTTATGACCCTGGGGAAGGGTCCAGGTGAATCTTGTTTCCAGAAAGAAACAGTAAAAGGGAAGCCTCTGTCATACAGAAAGAATCACACAGAGGCAACGTATCTTCTGATGAAGAGCCAGTTTCCTTGCTTTTCCTTATCACCCAGATTGGACCCTTAAAGAATAAGGACAAAGAAGGACATTAGTATCTGACATCTTTGCTTAATTCTTCTCTCCCCGTCTTCACACAGGGTCAGAAAAGGTTGGTTTGTCCTTCCCTGTATGGCGGCAGATTCTCTTGTACCCTGTTCCTTTCTGAAAGCAGCATTCACCTGGTGCCTTCCCCAGAGTCATAATAGCACACAAAATGCACAGAAAGAAAAATTGGTTTTACGATAGGAGAAGAGCCATCAGAAAATATTTCAAAATTAGGACCCACGTTACACTTAGCAATATGCTGCTGCCAAAGACTCAGTGAGATTTCTTTAGTCCACTTGGTAAAATCTAGAAGTTCAACTTGTGTTTCTCTCCTGTCTCCATCTCCTCTCTGCCCCGACCTCTGCCTCTAATATAAGTAATCTATATGCCCCTGACATCCACCTCTACTGTAAGTAATCTATAGTGCTTCCATGTTTAACAAAAGGTAGCATCATTACTTTTATTTTTTAAATTTTTTATTTTTTATTTAAATAGATTTTTGGGGAACAGGTGGTGTTTGGTTACATGAATAAATTCTTTAGTGATGATTTCTGAGATTTTGGTGCATCTATCACCTGAGCAGTGTACACTGTACCCAATATTCAGTATTTTATCCCTCACCACTGCATCCATGCCAACATCTATTATTTTTTTATCTTTTGATTATGGCCATTCTTGCAGGAGTGAGGTGGTATTACATTGTGGTTTTGATTTGTATTCCCTGATAATTAGCGATGTTGAGCATTTTTCCATATGCTTACTAGTCATTTGTAATTCCTCTTTTGAGAATTGTCTATTCATGTCCTTAGCCCACTTTTTGATGGGATTATTTATTTTTTTCTTGCTGATTTGTTTGAGCTCTTTGTAGATTCTGGATATTAGTCCTTTGTCAGATGTATAGATTGTGAAGGTTTTCTCCCACTGTGTGGGTTGTCTGTTAACTCTGCTGATTATTTCTTTTGCTGTGCAGAAGCTTTTTAGTTTAATTGAGTCCTACCTATTTACCTTTGTTTTTGTTGCATTTGCTTTTGGGTTCTTGGTCATGAAGTCTTTGCCTAAGCCAATGTCTACCAGGGTTTTTATGTTATCTTCTACAATCTTTATGATTTCAAGTATTAGATTAAGTATTTGATCCATCTTGAGTTCATTTTTGTATAGGGTGAGAGATGAGGTTCCCATTTCATTCGTTTACGTGTGGCTTGCCAAGTATCCCTGCACCATTTGTTGAATAGGATGTCCTTTCCCCACTTTATGTTTTTGTTCACTTTGTCAAAGATCAGTTGGCTGTAAGTATTTGGCTTTATTTCTATGTTCTCTAGTCAGTTCCATTGGTCTATGGGCCTATTTTTATATTAGTACCAAGCTATTTTGGTGACTATGGCCTTAAAGCATAGTTTGAAGTCAGGTAATGTGATGTCTCCAGATTTATTCTTTTTGCTAAGTCTTGCTTTGGCTATGTGGGCTCTTTTTTGGTTCCATATGCATTGTAGGTCCTTTTGTTTTTCTAGATTTGTGAAGAGTGATGGTGGTATTTTGATGGGAATTGCATTGAATTTGTAGATTGCTTTTGGCAGTATGGTCATTTTCACACTATTGATTCTACCCTTCCGTGAGCATGGGATGTATTTCCATTTGTTTGTGTCATCTATGATTTCTTTCAGCAGTGTTTTGTAGTTTTCCTTGTAGAGGTCTTTCATGTCCTTGGTTAGGTACATTCCTAAGTTTTGTTTTTGCTTTTTTATTTGTTTGTTTTGCAGCTATTGTGAAAGGGGTTGAGATCACAATCTGATTCTCAGCTTGGTCGCTGTTAGTGTATAGCAGAGCTACTGATTTGTGTTCATTAATCTTGCATTCTGAATCCCTTTGTCAGTTCTAGGAGCTTTTTGGAGGTGTCTTTAGGGTTTTTTAGGTATACGATCATATCATCAGCAAACAATGACAGTTTGACTTCCCCTTTACCAGTTAGAATGCCCTTTATTCCTTTCTCTAGTCTGATTGTTCTGGTGAGGACTTCCAGTACTAAGTTTAATAGAAGTGATGAAAGTGGGCATCCTTGTCTTGTTCCAGTTCTCAGGGGGAAAGCTTTCAATGTTTCCTCATCCAGTGTAATATTGGCTGTGGGTGTATCATAGACGGCTTTTATTACCTAAAGGTATGTCCCTTCTATGCTGATTTTGCTGAGGGTTTTAATAATAAAGCAATGCTGGATTTTGTCAAATACTTTTTCTGTGTCTATTGAGATAATCATATGATTTTTGTTTTAAATTCTGTTTATGTGGTGTATCAAATTTATTGACTTATGTATGTTAAGCCATCCCTGCATCTCTGGTATGAAACCCAGATTATGGTGGATTATCTTTTTGATATGCTGTTAGATTTGGTTCATTAGTATTCTGTGGAGGAGTTTTGCATCTACGTTCATCAGTGATATTGGTCTGTAGTTTCCTTTTTTTGTTATGTCCTTTCCTGGTTTTGGTATTAGGATGATACTAGCTTCACAGAATGATTTAAGGATTCCCTCTTTCTATATCTTTTGGAATAGTGTCAATAAGATTGGTACCAATTCTTCTTTGAATGTCTGGTAGAATACAGCTGTAAATCTATCTGGTCCTGGATTTTTTTTTGTTGGCAATTTTTTTATTACCATTCCAATCTTGCTGCTTGTTATTGGTCAGATCAGAGTTTGCATTTCTTCCTGGGTTAACCTAGGAGGGTTGTATATTTCCAGGAATTTATCCATCTCCTCTAGGTTTTCTAGTTTATGCATGTAAAGTTGTTCATAGTAGCCTTGAATAATAATCTTTTGTATCAGTTGTAATATCTGCCATTTTGTTTGTAATTGAGCTTATTTGGATCTACTCTCTTCTTTTCTTAGTTAATCTCACTAATGATCTATCAATTTTATTTATCTTTTCACAGAACCGGTTTTCTGTTTCATTTATCTTTTGCATTTTTTTTTATTTATTTTTTGTTTGTTTCAATTTCATTTTGTTCTGCTCTGATCTTGGTTATTTCTTTTCTCTGCTGGGTTTGGATTTGGATTGTTTCTCCAGTTCCATGAAGTGTGACCTTAGATTGTCTATTTGTGCTCTTTCGGACTTTTTGATGTGGGTATTTAGTGCTATGAACTTTCCTCTTAGCACTGCTTTGGCTGCATCCCAGAGATTTTGATAGGCTGTGTCACTATTATCATTCAGTTCAAAGAATTTTTTAGTTTCTTGATTTCACTGTTGACTGAATGATTATTCAGGAGCAGGTTATTTAATTTCCGTGTATTTGTGTGGTTTTGATGGTTCTTTTTGGAGCTGATTTCCATTGTTATTCCACTGTGGTCTGAGAGAGTACTTGATAGAATTTCAATTTTCTTAAATTTACTAAGACTTGTTCTGTGGCCTATCATATGGTCTATCTTGAGGAGTGTTCCCTGTGCTGATGGATATAATGTATATTCTGCAGTTGTTGGGTAGAATGTTCTTTAAGTATCTGTTAAGTCCATTCTGTATAGGATATAGTTTAAGTCCATTGTTTCTTTGTTGACTTTCTATCTTGATGACCTATCTAGCACTGTCAGTGGAGTCCCCCGCTATTATTGTGTTGCTGTTTAACTCATTCCTTAGATCTAGTAGTAATTACTTTATAAATTTTGGAGCTCCAGTGTTAGGTGCATATATATTTGGAATTGTGATATTTTCCTGTTGGACTGGTCCTTTTATCATCAAATGATGCCCCTCTTTGTCTTTTTTATCTGCTGTTGCTTTAAAGCTTGTTTTATCTGGTATAAGAATAGCTACTTCTGCTAGCTTTTGGTATTCATTTACATGGAATATCTTTTTCCACCACTGTACCTTAAGTTTATATGACTTCTTATGTATTAGGTGAGTCTCCTGAAGACAGGAGAAACTTGGTTGGTGAATTCTCATCCATTCTGCCATTCCCTATCTTTTAAGTGGAGCATTTAGAAAATTTACACTCAATGTTAGTATTGAGTTATGAGGTACTATTCTATTCATCATGCTATTTCTTGCCCTCATTGGTTTTTTTTTTTTATTGTGTTATTGATATATAAGTCTTGTGTGATTTATGCTTTAAGGAGATTCTACTTTTGTGTATTTTTAAGGATGTGTTTCACAGCTTAGAGCTTCTTTTAGTAGTTCTTGTAGTGCTGGCTTGGTAGTGGCAAATTCTCTCAGCATTTGTTTGTCTGGAAAAGACTATCTTTCCTTCATTTATGAAGATTAGTTTTGCTGGATACAAAATTCTTGACTGATAATTGTTTTGTTTAAGGAGGCTAAAGGTAGCACCCAATCTCTTCTAGTTTGTAGGGTTTCTGCTGAGGGATCTGCTGTTAATCTGAAAGGTTTTCCTTTATAGGTTACCTGATGCTTTTACCTCACAGCTCTTAAGATTCGTTCCTTTGTCTTGACTTTAGGTAACCTGATGGTTATGAGTCTAAGTGATTATCTTTTTGTGATACATTTCCCAGGTGTTCTTTGAGTTTCTTGTATTTGGATGTCTAGATCTCTAGCAAGGCTGGGAAAGTTTTCCTTAATTTTTCCCTCAAATATGTTTTCCAAACTTTTAACTTTCTCTTCTTCCTGGGGAACACCAATTATTCTTAGGTTTGGATGTTTAACATAGTCTCAAACTTCTTGGAGGCTTTGTTCATTAAAATATTTTTTCTTTGTCTTTGATGGACTGGGTTTATTGGAAAGCCTTCTCTTCAAGCTCTGAAGTTCTTTCTTCTGCTTGTTCGATTCTATTGCTGAGACTTTTCAGTGCATGTTGCATTTCTCTAAGTGTGTCCTTGATTTCCAGAAGTTGTGATTGTTTTTTAATTATACTATCTATTTCACTGAAGAATTTTCCTTTCATATCCTGTATCATGTTTTTGATTTCTTTAAGTTGGACTTCACCTTTCTCTGATGCCTTCTTGATTAACTTAATAATAAACCTTCTGAATTATCTTTCTGGCAATTTGGAGATTTTGTCTCAATTTGGATCCATTGCTGGTGATCTGCTATGATATTTTGGGGGTGTTAAAAGTCCTTATTTTTTTCTTTTGTTCTATTATCAGAATTGTTTTTCTAGTTCCTTCTCATTTGGGTAGACTATATCAGAGGGAAGATCTGGGATTCAAGGCCTGCTGTTCAGATTCTTTTGTCCCACGGGGTGCTTCCTTGATGTGGTGTTCTCCCTGTTCCCCTAGGAATGGGGCTTCTTGACAGCTGAACTGCAGTGATTGTTTTTGCTCTTCTGGGTCTAGCTACCCAGCAGAGCAACCTGTTCTGGGCTGGCACTGGGGAGTGTCTGCAGAGTCTTGTGATGTGATCTGTCTTCAGGTCTTGCAGCCATGGATACCAGCACCAGTTCCAGTGGAGGTAGCAGGAGAGTGCAGCGGACTCTGCCAGGGTCCCTGGCTGTATTTTTGTTTAGTGCACTGGTTTTGTGTTGGTTGGCCTCCAGCTAAGAGGTGGCACTTTCAAGAGTACATCAGCTGCAATCCTATAGGAATGATGCAAACTTGCCCTGGGGACATGTGGTTAAGTATTTAGGCTTCTTAGGCAATATGCAGGGCCATAGAGCTCCCAAGAGATTATGACCTTTGTCTTCAGTTAACACGGTGGGGAGAGAAAGACCACCAGGTTGGGGCAGGCATAGGCATGTCTGAGCTTAGACTTTTCTTGGGTGGGACTTGCTGTGGCTGCTATGGGGGATGGGGATGTGGTTCCCAGGCCAATGGAGTTACATTCCCAGAGGGATTATGGCTGCCGCTGCTGAGTCATGCAGTTCACCAGGGAAGTGGGGGAAAGCTGTCAGTCACAGACCTCACCCCACTCCCACACAGACCACAGTCCTAAAGATCAGTCTCATCCCCACCATGCACCCCCAGCAGCACCGAGTCTATTTCCAAGCAACTAGTGACCAGGGCTGAAACCTGCCCCAGACCACAGACCTCCCTGTTGAGAAAGAAAGCAGGCTCACAGTATTTCAGCATCTCAGGGAGCCTGCTGCAGTGATCCAGTTCCTTCAAGGGGTCTGTGGATTCCCTCGGCTTTCCTGGTATGTTCCCACGGTAGTTCTTGGAGCAAAAGTTCATGATGTGAGTCTCTACACACTGCTCTGTCCTTCTGAGCAAGAGCTGCAAGCTAGTCCTGCCTCCTATCTGTCATCTTAATCCAAAAAGTGCATCATTACTTTTCATCTGGTATCTTTAACAATTTCTTTTATGGAACGAAACAAAAAGGAACTCTGAAGGCTCTGATACCGAAAGGTTCATGTTCCACAAATAGAACAGTGCACAGTTTCCTTGTGTAGGAAACAGAGATGGTCCCTCTGTGGGACTTACGGGAGAATCTCAACCATTGACTTGCGGCTGGACACAGCACCCCTGATGGAGTTACATTCTGTAGAACAGCATGGCCCCCACCAGCAAGGATCTGTTTTTCAAGTAGAGATACCCAGAAAGAGATTTAGGAACAGAAGGAGCCCTCAGCTAACAGGGGCCTGCAGGTGCAAGTGGAGAGAGTGAGTCCAGCACAGTCCTGGGCACTCTGCACACTCTAAACCAGGACCCAGACATTGAAGGTTTCTTCCACATACCTTTGGTCTGTGGAAGAAAGATAGTCCCTGATGTTTTTAGAGAAGTATTTTTACCTTCTCTTAGAAGAACGATTGTGATACATTTGGCAGAGGGCAATCTGCCCTCCCAGAAAGGGTCTGTCTACTGCTCAGTCACTGGACTGTCATTTATTTCCTCTTTTCAGTCCACTTGTGTTTCTACTTTCTGAAGAATTCAAGTCTGCATGCTTGGAAAGTTCTGGCAGGCACAGTGATGCCTTTCAGCCTATAGAAATGTGCATGGGGGCGGGCACGGTGCCTCATGCCTGTAATCCCAGCACTTTGGGAGGCTCAGGCAGGCACATCACCTAAAGTCAGGAGTTTGAGACCAGCCTGATCAACATGGCGAAACCCCATCTCTACTACAAATACAAAAACACTAGCTGGGCGTGGTGGCGCGTGCCTGTAATCCCAGCCTCAGGAGGCTGAGGCAGGAGAATTGCTTGAACCAGGGAATTGGAGGCTGCAGTGAGCCGAGATGGCACCACTGCACTCCAGCCTGGTGACAGAGTGAGATAAAGGCTGGCAATATGTGTGTTTGTGATACATAAGATATTTTATACATGGCTACCTTGATGAGCCACCTGATTCCTTTAGGAGCCAATATTGACACAGGATTTACTGATTCGTCTCTTCTTACATCACCTTATAGCCTACATCACCCACATGCACCTACATCAGCCATATAGCCTCAAAAATAGAAAATGTAAGTATTGCAGAACAATGTGGACTACAGTTGTCATAAAAAAGGAATGAGGTTTTATATCACACAGTGTGCAGCATTTCATGGCCCAAATACCCATTCACCATCCTCTTTCCCTACCCTTCGAGGACTCAGAATCTCCCCTGGCTGCAGTTTCCTGTGCCTGGAGCCTCCCTCGGGGCTCATTTTCTTCTCTATTTCTAACACAGAGCAATTTAGTTCCACCTTCCCTGCCTCTCCGTTCACAATACACACATACACATTCTCACACGTACACCGAGAAACTCATGCACATGTGAATGCACACACACACGTGCACATACACATAGCTGTCTCTTGTTACTGTACTGTTTACTGTACCACACTTAAGCATGCTAAAGGCTAGCAAAGGTAATTTCCTCCAGTTTCAAAGTCTCTCCATAAAAGTGGCAGGAGAATTACAAATATTTATTTTTCTTGTCAGCAATCATTTTCATATTATCTGTCGTATTCTCAACAAAATAAACATTATTTTTTTTTTTTTTTTTTTTTTTTTTTTTTTTTGAGATAGAGTTTTGCTCTTGTTGCCCAGGCAGGAGTGCAATGGCACAATCTCAGTTCACTGCAACCTCAGCCTACTGGGTTCAAGCAATTCTCCTGCCTCAGCCTCCCAAGTAGTTGAGATTACAGGCACACACCACCACGCCCAACTAATTTTTTTGTATTTGTAGTAGAGACAGGGTTTCACCATGTTGGCCAGGCTGATCTCGAACTCCTGACTTCAGCTGATCTGCCTGCCTTGGCCTTCCAAAGTGCTGGGATTATAGGCGTGAGCCACTGCACCAGGCTGACATTATTCCCATTTTACAAATGGAGACTTGGGGGCTCAAAGAGGATAGGAAATATGACCAAATCCCACAGCATATGAGGCAAAAAGGAGATGCAAGCCCAAGCTTTATTGTTCACATCCTCTCTACAGCACCACATGAAGGATGACACTTAATGGCCTAGGGCCTGTTCTTTAACTGTATCAAACCTTCTCCTCATTCCCACCCTTTCAATTAACTACTGGTTTTGGTGGCCAAACTATAAGGAATAAGGCTCATCAGGTGGGGCCAGCCAGCCCTGTAAGGGGAATCTGAGAAAGTGAATTGGGCCATACATCGCTCAGCACCTGGCTCAGAGCACAGGTTCAACTGGACTTCAATAGCACTGCTGAATGAATAGATAAATGTGTTTTAAATTGAAGAGTAATGAGAAGTTGGAGATGGATGTTGGTGATGGTTGTACAACAATGTGAATGTACTTAATACCACCAAACTGTAATTTAAAAATGGTTAAAATGGTAAATTGTATATTGAATGTATTTTATTACAAATTTTGAAAAAGTCAAATGTGCACGGGGAGACTGGAGAGAGTCATATAAAGCCATATAAAGGAATGTACTTATTATCAACTGTTTCATTATTCATTTGTTCCCTGCCAGTTGAAAGCAGTCACATTCTGCACAAAACAAACTGATATATACAAAGCTAACTTAAAAAGATGTATAAGACCTTAAATAAGATGTGGCATCGAGACGACCTGGATTTAAGGGTGACAAATGTTGTGGCTGACCACGGTGGGTTCTGGAATTAGATTGTCTAGGTGTAATGCCTGGCTTTTTGTCTCTTAGCTGTATGAACTGGGACCAGTTATTTAATGTCTTTTTTTCTCATCTGTAAAATGAGGATTATAATACTAGCTAACACATAAGATTTTTGGGAGCTAATCCAGTTAAGAGACAAGCTATCATGCTTTGAAAGCACTCAAAAAATCCCAACTATGATTAGTAAGGCTCCAAAAGTGACTAAAAACGAAGGGCCGTCAGTTATGAGTCTAACTCAAACCAGGCTCCTCCGTGTAAACAGCTATGAGTGACTTCGTGTGTCATCTTTCCTCTCTTTTTCCTAGGTATGGAATACTCTCTATGCTGACCTCTTTAATAATGCTCCAAGAATGCATGCCTTTCCTGATCATTCTGTGAAATATTGCTCAGTATAGGAACGAGTGAATTGTAGACAGATAAATATCTAGTAGGTTCTCCACTTATTTCAAAGTCTAGAAAGCTTTTATGCAATCAGAAAATAAACTCCAATTGCTTCCTATTGCATTGCCTTCCCAAATACACTACAGATTATATTTTAAAAATTTGTATTAATCAAGTAAGCCACACTTGCTTTCTCCCAATGGAACCTGTAGAACTATTCCACTGCTCCTGGGCAAGGTGGTATTGGATACAAACTCCATATTGCCAGGATTCCCTCTCCCCTTTCTCTCACTTTTGCTTTAAATTTCTGTTTTTTGAAAGGGCGATGATTAATCTATTTCAGATTGGCATTTTAACTTGTTTTACTTACTGACCACTGTGGTGAAATGAACTGAGAGAAATTTCTCAGCTTATCTTAGTCTAATGTAATATGAAAAGACAAATATCATATTTGAGGAAAAATATTTCATATGCAGCATTATTATTAATCAGGGATAATAGGTAAAATATCGGAAACTGATTAAATGAGAATTTTATGAGTAAAAGAAGGAAGCTAGAGTGGGAAATGCAGTCTTTAGAGTCCGACTGAGAGGCCTGTATTTTAACTGTGTGACCTTGAATGTGTTACTTAATGACTCAGTGACTCAGACCTGCTCCTTCATGTATAAAATGAGGAGAGTGATACATTTCAGAGAGACAGTGTGAGAAGTAAATGAAATTATGCACAAAGAGCACCAGTGTAGTCTGGCTCATAGTAAGTGCTCAATAAATGGTTACTCTTATAAATATACTCAAAATAAGATATATTTTCCAATCAAACAACAGTCTTACTTAAGGATCACATCAGCCTCTTTCTGGCTGACTCAGGTACAGTAAGATGTGAGGTCAGCCAGTGATTTAATCGCTGACGATTAAACACTGGCTTAGCTGTCACTTTCCTGGGCTCCAGTTTCCTCATCCATTCAATGGAAATAATAAAGGTACCTATATCTTAAGGATTCTTTTGAGGATTTAAAAAGATAATTTAGGTAAAACTCTTAACACCAGCAAATGCTATCTGAGAGTATTAAAAGTTCATTGAATCAACCATGCAGAAATTCACTTCATGACATGGCAACTGGGGTTTTTCCAGGCTTCTGGAAATGTATAACCAAATAAGTGAATATATGGCTGCCTCCAACAACCACGTTGAGTATTTTTTTACTTTAGAACAAACTTTGGTCATGCTGCAAGCCTAGTGGAATACCTGATTCTTCTGGGTATAGCTCAAGGAACACCCACCCCAGAATGGAAGTCATTTAGCAGGTAGTGGTCACTGTGGAATGAAAGTCTTTAGAATGAGTTTGTGAAGACCCAAGTATCTGATGCCTTCCTTGGTAGACAGTGCTGTCAGGGGCTGATAGGCTCCACCATTTGTTTTTTCAGCTGATCTTGTAGAGTTCAAAAACCACTTTTCTTGGGATACTCCCAAGCATTTTCATAGCTTTTTCCACTGTGCCAGTAGCAAGCAATTCAATGTCTTGCTTAGTTTTCATTTACCTACCTCTCAGGTAAATTCTCTAAGTAACTATAAAAAGTAAATTCTCTAAGTAATTACAAAAACATACATAATGTATGTTTTCTGCCATTGTTCTTGAAATCGTTAATTTTATATTTGTATAGAAGACAAGAAATTGACTTTACATGTACACTAGTGAGATTGCTATATCTAAATTTGCATACAAATCAGAAAACATTTACATTGAGTTTTGCATTTTTGATGCTCCGCTCCTACCTGATAGACTCACAAGGAAGTCTGATCTGCAAAAGATTCTTTCTCTCCAGAGATTTCTTCAGATCTGAGAGGTATACACATCTATTCAAAAAACATTCATTGGACGTAATTCACTATTATTGCCTGCTAATGAAGTAGAAAGTCACAGACATTCCTTGTGGGCAAGTTCCACAGGTGATGGTCCCCTGAGAGGTCTCTGATTCTCTCTCCTGCCGTCACTCCTGCTACCAGTGAGAGAAAGGGAGATCTGCCATTGTATGGGACTGGGGATCCACTCACATCTCTGCTAGCACTGTCACCACTGCCAGGGCTTCTAGCTGAGCCTTATAGTCTCATGACCTTAGTGCATACCTCCTTCAACTCACACAAGTTGTGATGCTCTTGAAAAAGGGATGAGCACAATTCACAATTGCCAAAATGTGTAACCAACCCACGTGCCCATCAATCAATGAGTGGATAAAGTGGATAAAGAAACTGAAGTGTGTGTATGTTTATATATGTGTATATAAACACCTCGGTTTCTTTCTTTATATATATATAATGATAAAATACTACTCATCTGTATAAAGGAATGAATTAATGGCATTTGCAGCAACCCGGATGGGAAAGGAGATTGTTATTCTGAGTGAAGTATCTCAGGAATAGAAAACCAAACATATGGTTTTCACTCATAAGTGGGAGCTAAGCTATAAGAATGCAAAGGCATAAAAATGACACTATAGACTTTAGGGACTCAGGGGCAAAGGGTGGGAAGGGCATGAGGAATAAAAGACAACAAATCAGGTTCACTGTATACTATTCTGGTGATGGGTGCACAAAAATCTCACAAATCACCACTAAAGAACGTACTCATGTAACTAAATACCAACTGTTTCCCAAAAACCTACAGAAAAAAAAAAAAATTTAAGACACAAGGAATTAAAAAAAAAAAAAAAGAAAAGAGGTGAGTAGAATCCCTTCCTGTCTCTCTGTATATTATAATGTATTGGCTTAGAACTGTCTGTGTTCCTAAATGTCGGCAAGCACAATTCTTTCACACACACACGCACACACATACACGTCATTGTCTCTAGAGTGCTCCCATAGCATAGGCCCCATTTGGCCTTCACACCGAGGACAGCTTGGGGTCCAGGCACCATCTTCCCTGTTGGTGCTTTCCCTTTCATGGTGCAATCTGGTTTCAATCACGTGTCACCCCAGTTTATGCATTTTTACAGACTCGAATCTCAATAAGGTCAGTGTTCCTGTATCTTTTTCAAAGGCAGGCAGATTTTCAGCTCTTATGTACCCTAATTCATTCTAATAGACACTTGGGGTATTGTCTAACTCTGCTCCTTCTCAGCATATAAGTTTAACCTTATTATGGATGCGCTGAGTAAGAAGGGATTCCTATATCCACTTACCAACTGTGGTTGACCATGTATTAGTTTGCTAGAGTGTCTGTAACCATGTACCATAAACTGAGTGGCTTAAACAATAGTTTATTGTCTTGCAACTCGGGACCCTGGGACCAAGATGAAGGTTTTGGCCAGGCCTGTGAAAGTGCTAGAGAAGGCTCCGTTCCAGACCTGTCTCCCAGTTTCTGGCAGTTACTTGATTTGTGGCAGCATACCACCAATTTCCACAGGGCATGCTCCCTGTGTATCTATGTCCAAATTTCCTCTTTTCATAGACACCAGTCATATTGGATTATACCATGGAATGCCCACTGTATTCCATTAGTTAAGATGAGCTTATCTTAACTAATTCCATCAGCAGTGAGTAGGACTCTAACATTATATTATTTTGAGGGGGAGAGACACAATTCAACCCTAAAACCATTCAAAATATCTTTTCACACAAAATTTGTGTTACATGACAAAGGGAAACTTTATTCTTCACTAATTCCTAAATGTGTCTTAATGGAACCTACACTTTATTTTATTGTTGCTTTCTGTTAAAAAATTTCATAAAATATATATGGCATGTTTTAATTACTGTTACAGATTCAATATAAATTTTAAAAGGAGAAAAAAAGCACATTTTAATGCACCATATGTTTATATTATATGTAAATCTTTCACGATCGGTGAAAACTTTTACAGAATATTTGTGGAGGTGCCAAGTTAGAAATAATAAACATTTATCAAGCTGCACTGATGTCCCTGATTTCTTCAAATGTATGTTGTTATAAGCCTCATTTTTCAGGAAGCAATGTGTGTCTTGTTCATGTCCTGTGTTTCACCTGTATGTTTGTTATCCATATAAAGTTATAGTTATAAGACTTGTTCTTTTACAGTGAGAGCAAAGTTATTTCCTTTTTTTTTTTTTTTTTTTTTTGAGAGGAGTTTTGCTCTTGTCGCCCAGGCTGGAGTGCAATGGCACAATCTTGGCTCACTGCAACCTCCACCTCCCAGGTTCAAGCAATTCTCCTATCTCTGCCTCCCAAGTAGCTGGGATTACAGGTGCCTGCCACCACGCCCAGCTAGTTTTTGTAGTTTTAGTAAAGACAGGGCTTCAACGTGTTGGCCAAGCTGGTCTCAAACTCCTGACCTCAGGTAAGTCACTTGCCTCGGTCTCCCAAAGTGCCGGGGTTACAGGTGTGAACCACAGAGTCTGGCTGCAAAGCTATTTCTATACATATCAGAACGTGACTTATTGCTATTAGTGCATCAAATTTCTTTTATCTTTAGTAAAATAAAGCTGTCACAGTTTTGTTAGGTGACGAAAGTACTTTTTGTATAAAGTAAGCATGAATTGGGTTTTGTGTCAACTCATGAACGCTACAAGGAGAAAAAATTCACTTTCAAACTTTTTTATTCAGTACCTAATACTCTGGCACATCTGAAGTTCAAATATTTTTTTTTTTAAAGAATTCTGAAACAACACTTCATATAATTTCCCGTTGTTCTTCAAAGACTGGAAAAAATGAGTTAGACTTATATTGAAAAGGCTTTGGTCAGAGAATTAGGCAAAATCCTTTCTGTTGATGCAAATTGAATCAGATCATTAGGTTAGAGATCATAGAAACTAATGCTGTGGTGTTCCATGGTGGGCAGGTCTATGCAAACCAACCCTAAAATTTGAGGAAGCTGAGAGGCCAAAGAAGGAGCTGATAGATCAATTTCTTAGAAAGAAATGGTTAATAGGAACTTATAATCAGAAGCTGTGTCTGGTCTGTATCTCAGGAGGTGGTGCGACAAGATGGTGGAACCTCATGCCATTACCCCACCAACCCAGGGCTTATATACCGTAGGGAAAGGATAATTCCAAAGGGATGTGTAGGACATCTGAAGTATGATAAAGTTAAGGTTGTTTGACCTAAGAGTAGGATTTACAGTAAATACCTCTGCTTACACGAGAAGCAATAGATAAACTGGAAATCTTAGAGGCCCTCCAGGAACAGGGGTTGATCAGAAGCCAACATGGCAGATTAGTATCCAAGGTGGAGTTGCATTAGCCTCCACAATTGGTCATAATCACCTTGTCAGGCCCCCTTCCAGCTAAAGTTGTTTCTCGATAATTTCAGGAAAGAGGTGCTCTGCTGTTCTCTGAGCACCATTGACCACTTACTTATTGGATTGTGGAAGAGACCTAACTCAAATTTGGAGCAAGAAGTGGCTTGAAATCAAGATCTCTTCCCCAGAAGAGACAACAATGAATAGGTGAGCCTATCAGGTAGTCTTCCTTTACAAACAGCCTGAAGGCTACAAAGAGGATTGTCTAACAGAGAAGGGAAAACAACACAGCACAGGGAGCCTTCAAGACAAAAACCCCAAAACTCAGAGGGGAGGATGAAGAAGCTAGTCCTCAGAGCTGTCTGGGTCTCTCTGACAGCTCTTTGTTTCTGTCTGGTCTGTTTATGTAAATTCTTAGCCTCCCGTCTCTTAAGGTGGCCTGACTTATTATTTCCTTTAAATAATCCAAAGTGTCTACACATGCATAATCAGAGATCACTTTATTTCCATGAACATTTACGGAGACCCTTCCTCCCATCCCCACTTCCCATTAGGTGCTGGGCTCTGCGCTGGAGATTTCCAGTATTCCGGGAGTACACAGGAGAAATTTTTAAATTAATTTTTTAAAAAATCTATACAAGAGACCACTTAAATGTGTCTCTTCTATTAGCAAAACTGTACTCAGTCTCTATTTCTGTATTCCAGAAAGATTTTGTGAATGAATTACAAGCCCATTTTGAGCCAGGGGTGCGAGGATTTCTTCCCTTATGTGACATGTTCCCACGAACAGCATGTGACAAGCAATTACATCTAAGGTTGAATGGAACATTGTTGAGTAGCATTCTAAGAATTCCAGCCACTACTTTTCTTTTTCAAAATAAACTTGAACAAGAAATAACATAATGTGTCATAGATGATTGACAAAGTTTTTGCTAGTGTATGATGGTATTATATTTAATTGCTGGAACTAGAATTTAGTTAGACTGTGCATTGGCTCTTTAATTCACCTATGTTATTTTAGGGAATTAACATCCCTGAGCCTCAATTTCACTATCTTGAAAAATGTAGATAGTAACTTTAAAAGGTCTTTTGTGAGGACTGAAAAGGATAATGCATTTTTAAGCACTTAGCATAGTGCTGGGGCACATGACTGATCAATAATTGTTGGTTAATTTCCTTTGCTACCTCCCTCCTTCCCTTCCTCCTTTCAATTCTTGTTACCAGTAAAGCCACATGCAGTTTTAAAGTCTCCTTTTAAGTCTTACATCAATATATGCCAATATATTTTATTATTCTGAGTCAGTCCCACTTCATGTGATGTTCAGTTCCTGTGTCACGTATAACGGGCAGACCTTAAATACAAACTGAAGAGCAATCATTTTCTTGGTGTGTCATACATAAGCTTTCATACCAAGTATGATGAAACCATTTTTAGCTCTACTCTTTCTACAATAAAGTATTGCATGCAGTTGGGAAGTGGGAATTATTTCTCTTTTGGAAATTGGATGCCAAGAGTGTACAATATACAGATAATTCTTCCTGTGACAGATATTGACCTTTTCAGTGATACAATCTGCGCCACACTCTGGCATTCTTTGGGCCCCTCCCAGCTATCTAGTATTTCCAGACTTCTTATCTAGGAATTGGCAGCATCTCAACATCAGGCAACTGTCTCAATGACTACAGTAATATTGTTTTCTAAAAATCAAAAAAACAGTTATGTAAATACTTCTAGAAAGTGTTCTTTAGATACAAATCAAAACAGTATATTTGGTTAAGCGCTTGTCAGAACATTTGTGCTTCCAAGTAAAGATCCGAAGGCTTGCTCTCTGTGCACACCTGGACAAGTTACGTCAACCAATTCACCTATAAATCCATGTCATTATTCACAGCAAATCTCTTGAAAAAGTTGTTCATACTTGCTGTCTCAACTTCCCCATTCTCTTCTTTCCCTGGATCACCTCAATCAGCATTTTGTCTCCACTAGACCATTGAAATAGCACTAATTTAAGATCACAAAGACATACACACAAAAATCACAAAGATCTAAATGAAGCAAACTCTCCCTTCTGTGTCCTAATCTTACTTGACATCATGATGCAACTGACACAGCTCATCACTGCTCCTTTTTCTGTGTTAAATGTTTTTTCAGTGGCTTCAATGTCTAGTTTTTCTTCTGGTTTGCTCCTCCCTTTGCTGGCTTTTCTTTCTCTGCCAGACCTCCTACTGATGGAGCTCCCTATGCACCTACTCTTTGCTGTTCCTCCTGTAGCTATACGGTCTACCTGAGTAATCCAGGATTTCCATTTCAAATGCCACCTTCATGTTGAAGACTATCACATATTTATCCTTCCTCCCCACTGAACCACAGCCCCTCGTGTCCAATTGTCTATTCAATTTTGCCACTGGGATGTCTCAGGGGCATCTTAAACTTTAATATCACCAAAAAGACCAACTGAGCTTGTCTCTGTAATCTTCATTCTCAACATTCTCCAAGTCAGTAAATTGCATCATCTTCCCTCCAGTTGCTCAAGCCAAACACTTGCAAATCACATCTGATTCCTCTCTCTGTCTAACATTCTTCATGCAACCCTATCCAAACGATTGTTGTATCTTCCGTGAACTACTGCAATAACATCTCAGCATGTCTCTCTTCCTCTACTCTGGATACTCTGAAGTTTACTTTCTACACAGGAGGCTGAGAGCTCAAACAGGCATAAATCAAATCATATATTCCCCTTATGACAGCTTTCAGTGGCTTCCCATTGAATCAATAAGGAAATCCAAACTCTCTCCCTTGCCCCCAAGGCCTCACATGATCTGACCAGCCTTTCTCTTTAAAGATTTTGCCCTCCTCTCTTTCTCTGCATTCCAGAGCCTCAAGGGCTTTATGCTTGCTATTTCTTCTCCTTGGAATGATTTTCCCTGAGATTTTCAAACAGCTATTCCCTCTCATTTGAGGTCTCAACTGAAATGATGTCATTTTATTAAGATTTTCCTTTACTATCCTAGTAAAATAGTTCCCCAATGCCCTACTTCCATTACTTTCTTATATATCATTCTATTTTATTTTCTGCAAAGCACCTACTGTTATTTGAAATTATTGTACTTATTTATATGTTTTGCTTATGTTGTTTCTCTAACCTGTGCTGTGTAAGATCCTTGTATTTCCAGCACCCAGAACAGTGTCTGGCACTTAGCAGGAGTTTCTTTCATTTATAGACATTGGCTGGCTGACTGGATACTTTAATTCTCTGTAAGATCCAGACAGTAGCAAGGCATATCTTATGAATGTTTGTAAAGTACTTAACTGTACTTATAGAGCAGTACTTTGTAAATGTTAGACATCATAATTATTAAAATGTAAATTTTCATCTAGAAAATTAGCTATCCATGAGATATTAGTAAGTGCTATCTAATGCTGAATTGGGTATGGTGAAATAGACAGTCTCATATCTTGCTGGTAGAAATGTAAATCCTCTTAGAAATCAATTGGGCTTTGTGGAGCAAGACTTTAAACCTATTATGAAGGACCTTAGTAATTTTCATATCCTTTGACTCATAAATATCCAAAAAAATCTGTATTTTCAGAAAATAAACAACAAAAAATATATTCATTCATCATTATTTATAAGAGTACAAATCTAAAAGCAACCTCACTAGGGTAATAGTTAAGTATAATATTTAACTAAAATGGTTAAATATTTCTATAAAATAGTTAAAATTGTGACAAAACTGTAGGAAAATTGCTACAAAATTTATACAATAATATGGAAATTGTAATTATATATTCTTAAAATAAAAACTTACACAAACTTGTGCTCTGCTGTGTGCCCCTCCCCAAATGAAAATCCATTTGAGAACTGAGAATAGAAATACATAAACCGGGGTGCTGATATTATGGTGCTTTGGCTACTGTTTTTTCCTTTTCTCTAACTTCTTTCTTTAATTATTTATATTTTATTATGCATATCTGATTTAAAAAACAGAAGTATATATTCATAATAATTTTCATTAAAGTTGATTTTTAGTTCAACTTTATATGTCTAGTAATCTAGCTTTCATCTGTCAATTATTTAAAGGTTTTATAAATAGTGAAAACAGAAAAGTATCCAAAATATAATAAATACCCATATTCTCACCATCTTCTACTAACAATTGGTTTTCTTCATTTTGTTTTGTTTTGTTTTGTTTAGACAGGGTCTCGCTCTGTCACTCAGCCTGGAATGCAGTGATAGAATCTCAGCTCAGAGCACCTTCTGCCTCCTGGGCTCAAGTGATCCTCCCGCCTCAGCCTCCTGAGTAGTCTTTTAGTCTACAAGCTGGGACTACAAGCATGTGCCACCACATCTGGCTAATTTTTGTATTTTTTGTAGAGACAGGGTTTTGCCATGTTGCCCAAGCTGGTCTGAAACTCCTGAGCTGGAGTGATGGAGCGATCCCCCTGCCTCTGCCTCCCAAAGTGCTAGAATGACAAGCGTGAGCCACTGTGCCAGGCCCTAACACTTGTTAATATTTAACCATTTTTGCTTTGTCTTTTCTCCTCAGTTACTAATTTAAAAAAACAACACCAGTAAGATTTGTATATATGCAAGTCATATTGTTTTTGTTGATTCCTGGATATCTTTTCACCAATGTTAATAACTCCACTTGCTTTGTCTCTATAACCGGTCAACCAAGTACCTTCAGGACCCAGAACTGAATTATTCCCTCTGAGTCCTTGATTTTGACAGAAACTCTTTACTTCATCCTTGGCTAACGTACTTTCGCATTCACTACTACAGTTACCCCAAATATCTACCTGTAAAAATTCTCACCATACCCTAACTTTCCCTTTTATCCAGTAACTTTACTGGATACTTCAGTGAGAAAATAAAGGCCATTAGGCACAAATATCAATGTTCCTTCTCATCACTGAGAGCGGATATGTACCTGATGTGAACCAATACCCTTACATACATGGTTTGTTTGCAACAATCTGTTTCATATGATTGATGTCCATGTCAAACATGGCAGGCATTCTGGTGTGGAGAGGCGAGAGGGGCCCACAAGAGGAATGTTCTACGTCTTTTAGTCTACAAGGGACTTGTGTGTAGGAACTGGCAGGCCTCCCAAATCTCTTGGAACTAGCTGGATGCTGTGAAGTTGCCAGCACGCTGTTTCATAACCACGACCAGTCTGCATTAGACTTGATTTGTATAATTCAATTCATTTCCAAGCTGATTTTTGACTATCACTATTATGCTTATTAATCAATATTTTGACTATCACATCTGTTACCATTTCAAAATTTACCAATGTATTTATTCATTTTTACCTCTGTCTCTTGTTTCCGAAAAAGAAAATTTTGATTTCAGTCCAAAGTTAACTTTTATGTTCCACCTCTTCATCATTTTGCACTAAAATTATTTTGCCTCCCCTTCTATCTTCAACTTTTAATTTCACTCTGTCTGACATATTTAAGCCCTCCTCATCACTAAAACAAACAAACCAATGAAATCCACCCATGAAGGGTGGATTTAAAGCTAACTTTTATTTATAAAAAATATGGAGGTAGAAAAACTGACTGGTTTTATCAGGTAATCCAAAGCATGAAAAAAAAAAAGTAACAAAGAGGGGCTACTTTAGATGGCAGAAGACTTAAAAAAGACATAGCAATCCAATATAATACTTAGAACATGTTTGAATCTTGATTCCAATAAGCTCATTGTGAAGGATATTTTTTGAGACAATGAAAGAATTTTGAATATGAATTGAGTATCGGTTGTGACAAGGAATTATTGGTAATTTGGTTGTATATAACAATAGCTTTATATTCATAAAAGAAAAAATACATTTTTAGTGAAGCATAGGTAAGAATAGGAAGACTACATTAAATTTCATGATGTCTGGGATTTGCCATAAAATACTTAGGGAAAAGGTGTAATTTCCTGGTGGGTTCTTCCTGCCTGCTGCACAAATGAGATCAATTCACAAAGACCATGGCATTGCAGTAAAGAAGGAGTTTAATGGACAGGAGCCTGACCATACCTTGTGGGAGATGGAATTATTACTCAAATCAATCTTGCCAAAGGCTCAGAGGTTAGAGATTTTTCAAAGATAGTTTGGTGGGTAGGGAGCCAGGAATTGGTTGGGTAGGAGATGAAATCATAGGGAGTTGAAGCTGTTCAATTGTGCTGAGTTGGTTCCTGGGTTGGGCCACAGGACCAGTTGGTGAGTCCCAATGGAGCCATTTGGTTGTCAGAAATGCAAAAACCTGAGAAGACATCTCAAAAAGCCAGTCTTAGGTTCTACAGTAGTGATACTATCTGAAGGAGTTATTGAGGAAGACACAAGTTTGGGACCTCCAGAATTATGACTGGTGATTGTTTAACTGTGCCTACATTGTAGTAGAGTTCAGGATCCTCTCATCCTCATAACTTTGTGACCTTTCATTAGTTTTACAAAGGTAGTTTAGTTTTGGGGAAGGCCTATTATCATTTAAACTGTAAACTAAAATTTCCCCAAAGTTAGCTTGGCATACATCCAGGAAGGAGTGACAACAGCCGGCCTGTGAAGCAACAAACAAGATGGAGTCAGCCATGTCAAATTTCTCTACCTGTCGTAATTTTGCAAAGGGAGTTTCACAAAGAGCAGGAGAAAAGAAAAATGTTGCAAAAGTAGCAATGTGATTGTTGATCATTGTTTAGTCTGAGTAAATTACATGGTTCATTTTACTATTGTTTCTACTTTTGTGAATGTTTGAACTTTTTTCTTCAGAGTTGTTGCAAAAGGCAATGTGAACAAGTATGTTTCCTTTAACCTCATTTCTCTTCAGGGTTCATTTTCATCTCTCTCCCTCTCATTCTCTTGACATTTTTTGAAATAGCTATCTAGCTAAATACTTTTACTTCCTTGTTTACCTACAGCAATTTGATTTTTATGCACACAATATTCTTGAAACTGTTCTATCAAAAGGCATCTTACATCTCTGTCATCTTCTAATTCATTTCTCCCTCCACCACTGTCCTAGCAAAAGAGGTTGTTTTACCTATGGAGGGGAGAGAGACAGGAAGCAGCATGGGGGAGGATGGGCTCACGTGACACTTTAACCTGCCTACTTTGTTCACAAGTACAGTTGATATTGACAGAGCAGAGAATGGTTCCTGGACTACTCCAGCAAATGCTAAAATCCTTGGATGCTCACATCCCTTAAATAAAATGGTGTAGTATTTTCACATAACCTATGCATATCCTTCCATATTCTTTAAATCATCTCTAGATTATTTGTAATACCTAATCCAATGTAAATGCTATGTAAATAGTGGTTATATTGTATTGTATTTTATTTCTTTTTTTTATTAATTATTTATTGCTTTTAAAAAATATTTTAGATTTGTGGTTGACTGAATCCACCAATGTGGGACCTGTGGATACCAAGAACCAACTGTGTAAGATTTCCAAGATGTTATAATCCTTTTGAAGAAGTAAATGTCAACTGTGAGCATGACAACAGCCTTCACTGGAGCAAAGGGTAAATTTTTTTCTCCGTGCTCACCAACTGATTTGTCAGTCAGAACAAATAGGATGTGTTTGGGTCTCCCCATCTGCCTTAGAGGGATAGTTTGGGGATTCTTGTCACAGGGACAAAACATGCCCTTAAATAAAGACCACCCTTCCTGGAAGCTGCTAAGGCCTGACATGATTAGCTCCAGCTTTTCTCTCCATGGCACATGCTCACTGTGCTGTGCACCCCACCCGACATGGGATGCTCCTGGTCCTCCTACCACACTGTCCTTTTGCACACACTGTCCTCTTACCCCAGTCCCCCCACTCCCCTTTGCGTGCCCTCTCCCCAGACCACCAGCTCCTTCAGAATCCAGCATAATTATTGCTTCTCAGGAAGCCTCTCCTCGCTAAGCAGACCAACCCCTCCTATAACCTGCTTTCTCATCCTGTGTTCACTTCCTTCCTACCCCTTATGTGGCATGCATCTTACCTTACATGTATCGAGTCTTTGATACATCTATCCACAATAGTATACATTCCATGAGGGTGGGGACCATGGTTTAATTTTTTGTCCTCACTAATTCTTGCTGTCCTGAAATGTAAACCATTTGACTTCTCTCTGATCTCAACCTATGTTGTTCTGTGCCTCCTATTTATGACCAATTTTTCATTTTTCCTTTTCAGTACAATCCTGAACTCATATATCATGAGGGCCTCATGAACTTTGAGATTATAAAGTGGAGTCAATAATCTCTTATATCCCAGTTCTTGCATCAAAATTGTAAATAGAAAAACTTTAGCCAAATTAAATTTAAGAGAGTTTAACTGAGCAAAGAATGAGTCACAGATCAGGCAGCCTCCTGAGCCACAGTAGGGTCAGAGACTCCAGTGCCGCCAGGTGGTGGAAGATTTATGGACAGAAAAAGAAAAGTGATGCACAGAAAATGAAAGTGAGGTACAGAAACAGCCAGGTTGGTTACAGCTCAGCATTTGCCTTATTTGGACATGGTTTGAATGGTTGGGCACCTTTGGCCAAAACTTGGTGATTGGCACAGGAGTAGAGTACAGTCTGTATACAACTCCATTTAGGTTATAGTCCACGATGTACAGAGAAATCTTTAGGCCAAACTTAAAATATGCAAGGAGGCATCTTTAGACTATACTTGATTTAAGAAAACTCAATCACTTCTTTTTCTCTGTGTAAAACCTCATTGTCTTTAGTATAAATTCCTCAGTTGGTCTCCTACTCACTTCTCAAACATAAAGGATGGGGAAAATCATCTTTTTTTGTACCTCGTATCCTGCCAACATATCGATGACCTCAGTGGTCACGTGGATGTCCTGTCTGAAATCCTGACCTGCACAGTCCCCTGATTTCCTCATCTCTAAGGATCTTGACTGCCCCTCTGCCTCAGTCACACATATTGTCATATTTTCACCTGGGACTTGGTCACCAAGTAAACTAATTTCTATTCAAAATCTTCAATTCCAGTATCCTACTCTGGCCATAATCTCCACAATGTTCAGTCCTTATTCTTGCAAATATGTCTGGATTGTCTTCAACCCTCATCTTACTTGACCACTTTGTAGCATTTGATGGTATTGTTCATCTTTTTTTTTAAATAAAAGTTCTTAACTTTCTTGTTTATCATAAAAAATGTCTCCCCTGGTCATCTTCTGATTTCTTTTCTCGTTCCTTCTTACTATCATACATGGGCCTTTAACCCTGCCCTCTCAAGCTATTTCTTCTCCAGGTTCTGTTCTTACCCATTGCTCTTCCATTCAACAGGTCTTTCTGGGTGATTCACACTGTTTAAGCAACTCTCATATTAAGATGACTCTATCTATCATCCATTATATGTAAGTATCTATCCTCTATATCTAGGTATTTACCTATCTATGTATCTATCTCTCTATCCATTCACCTATCTTTGTAGCTTTGCCCTCACATCTGGGATATAAACTTGAATATCCAAATGCTTAATGAGCATCTTCGCTTGGATGTACCACAGGATCCTCAGACTTTACGTCTCACTCTCACTCCCATGACCTTTTCCTATCCTGACCAGGTCTTCCTCCTAGTTTTCTTGCTCATTTAATGGCACAATCACTGCAGTCAAACACTTGTGAATCACCCTGAACTCCTCCTACTCCTTCCTCCCTGCACACCCAATTAAGCACTAAAATGAATATTCTGCCAGGCACGGTGGCTCATGCCTGTAATCCCAGCACTTTGGGAGGCTGAGGCAGGTGGATCACCTGAGGTCAGGAGTTGAAGACCAACCTGGCCCACATGGTGAAACCCCGTCTCTACTAAAAATAAAAAAATTAGCCAGGCATGATGGCAGGTGCCTGTAATCCCAGCTACTCAGGAGGCTGAGGCAGGAGAATTGCTTGAACCTGGGAGGCAGAGGATGCAGTGAGCCGAGATCACACCACTGCACTCCAGCCTGGGCAACAGAGTGAGACACCATCGCAAAAATAAAATAAAATAAGTATTCTGCTTCCAAAGTAGTTTGAGTCAATGCTCTTTCTGTCTCATATACGGCTTTCTTTCATTTACTCATTGTTTCTCTCACCTGGAATATTACAATAGCCTCCTACATTTGCTTACTTCCCACTAATCTAATTTATTCATTATTTCTCACAGGAATGTTACAATAGCCTTCAACCCCCCTTTCATCTGAGGAGCTTTCAAATTTATCTTCCATACTGTCACAGAATGCCCTATCTAAAATGCAACTGCAACCAGTTACACCCCTGCTTAAAAACTCTTCAAAACCTTTCTGTTTTCCACAAGATAAAATTTAGGGCCTGAAGTAACACACATAGGAGCTCCATGATCTACCACTATCACCATGGCCGAGCTAGCCTTTCATTGGTAGGAATATCAAGTTATTTGTCATTACCATCCCAACCATTTCACTCCTGGTCTCTCACAAACACTGTCCTAGATATATTCTCAGTCTTTCTAATCTTGTGCTATTGCAAAATTATCTTAAATGGTGATGGCTGCAGAACTGCTTTTCCTAAAGTATTAATCTGACTATGTCATTTTCCTGCCCAACAGCTTTGTTAACTAATCAGTCTTTTTAGAATTCATTCATTCATTCATTCATTCAGTCAGTCAGTCAGTCAGTCAGTCAACAAGGGTTGAGAATCTAGCACATTCCAGGCATTGTGCTGAAGTTATCAGCCACACAGTGTACATATTCTAGAACCAACACATATTTTCAGTTCTTTCTTTCAGTTAAATCTCTCCTGCTGGTCTCTCTGCCTGGATTTTTTTTCCCTGGTTGAGTGTAGCTAGCTACTTCTTTCTCTTTAGGATTCATCATTGCTTAGGAAGGTATTCCCGCATCTTTTATCTAAACCCTTTTGTTCTGCCAAGGGTGCCATAACAGCATCTTCATTTCCTTCACAGCACTTTGCATTTTATCAGCACTTATCAATTCAGTGATCTCTTTGTCCTTCTAAGTACCCTAAGTTACAGGAAAATAAGAACTGTCTTCTTTTGCTTACCTCTGGATACCCAGTGCCTAGTTTAGTGGTTAACACATAGAAGCTATTTGTGAAAAGAATGAATGAAATCAGCATAAATGAAATAATACAAATCATGATTCTTTGTTCTCTATTAATCTAAAAGTTTCCAATTTTCAACAAAGGAGATGTACTATGTATAAATAGTCTATGTCTTGCCTCAACATTTATTCCATCAGTGTTGAATCTGTCCCAAATATTTCCATCTCCTGCCTATTTCCATATCAGAAATTCCTTGGTTTCTTTCCCTAACACTCCTTTATTATTCTCCAACATTTAATCCTTCTCCATCAGAAACACGGTCTTTTCGTTATGTGCTCCCGTATATTCATTGTATGTCTGTTCTTCAGCATTGGTAAGGCACTACTCATGTCTCTATTGGATTATGAGTACGTTAAAGTTAAGGCTTCTCGCTCTAGATCTGGGGGAGACAAATACATCTTGGATACCCGGCACTGTGCTAAGCGACTGCATATGAGATATTTAATTCCTTAAACCAAACTTTACAAACTGGATCTTAGTTTTGCAGATAAATAAAACTGAAAATCTAAGGGGTTAAGTGATTTGCCCAAGATTAATAATAAGCTAATAATAAATTAATAGGTGGTAGAACTGGGTCTCAAAGTAAGTTAAGACTAATTTCAAGAAAGTGTTATTATGTTTGCCTCTCTTGCTTGTCTTTGTATGCCAACCACCTAGCTCAGTGTCTCCCACATAATAAGCATCAAATAGAACATATACTTAATCAAATTGAAACCAGATGGGCAACCGTCTCCCTTGAGGTTCACTGTGTGTTGGGTAAGCTCTTATACCTAGTAGTTTTATTCATAAGCTTTAATATACACACCAGAAAACCACACATTATCACTCTCCTTTCTGCCAGCTGATCATAATTTCTTCCCATACTTACCCCTCAAAAAACCAAGAAAATATTGTAAGAAATATTATAATATCCCACCATTCATTTCTTCCATGTGACTTTCAATGTTGTGGCCTATGAAAGGAAGCTACAGATGATCGAACTGACTTCTAAGATCCAATCTGTTCTAACATTCTGCACATCTGTAACTCTATGAGTAGATGAAGTGTGAGTACATATAGCTAATATTATAGGAACTCACCTAGGATCAATACAGAAGGATAAAAATGCTAAATACCTATTCTGAAACAGTACCCTCACAGAAGAATACTACATAAATTTATCATCCAATTTCCAGGAGCATAACCTAGTTTCAGACTAAAATGCAAAATTAAAAGTGTCCCTGCTGTAATAAAGCACTTCTTTTTATTTTGTACCAATGCACTCCAGTATCATTCTTGCTTATATTTCAACTGTTTTTGAGTCAAGCTGGTAGGCTTAGAAAGAGATGACTTATATTTATGCCAGATTCAGCACAGTTCCTTTCCAAAGCTACTTAAATGTCCTTATTCGAGAGGGAAATAAACTGATGGACTACAATGGAAGCATTTTGAGCTGCAGAACTTAGAACTGTGTCTTCCAAATCATTTGGTCAGTAAGGTATCTGTTGGAAAAGCCCAAAAGAACTTCCACAGCAAAAATTGAGCAAGTCTTCATTGTTTTTGCCTCAATATATTTAACACACAACTTTCTGGGAAGGTAGCCAGGGTAGGAGTTGCCCTAGCTAAAAATACATTTCCTTTAAATGTGAAAGTGGAAGTGATTGTAGCAATTGTTATTTGTGAGGTTCCAAAGAAATACTGATGGCTACATAGTAGATTTGTCTCATGGAATTTAAAGAGTTTTCTGACATGATCTTTATTAAACCATGTTAATTATTTTGTTCATAAACTAAATAAGTATTTAGAACTACAATCTGCTCTACTTTAAAGCTGTTTCATTGATACTGTTTCCCTCGTGCGAATAGGAGATAATAGGAGAATAATGTCTTCATAACACAGTAGTAGCGTCTTAGTTTATGTATAATTTTTTTTCCAGCAGGTTAGTGTTTTAAAATGGTCAGAGTAGGCTTTCTTACAACTAAAGAAAGAGCCTTAACAATCTGTGAAAAAGACCTGAAAATTAACTCTGGAAATCTGCAGAACTGCAGGTGGAGACTAGGTTAGTGGCATCAAGAATTGCTAGACTTTCTACTATGCCCAGCTTCTTGGGTAAACTGTTAGTGCAGATAACAAAGCTTCAATGAATGACATTTCCCTTTTATTAAAAAAAAAGTTACACTCTGGATAAGATTTCTAATGTTTGTTAAATAATCTACTAGAGGAGAATGTCCTCTAGGATCTCTCCTTCAAAGGGAAATTACCAGAACTAGGAGTTAAAACTGTGAAGATTAACTGATTGGACGTAAATACAAAGAAAGATTTAACAATGCTGGTATTTCTATTAGGAGTGTTAATTATTCACATTAGTTTCTTGGTTGCAAAATTCCATAGCTTACGAGGAATTTGCCCCAATTCTATTCTTTCCATAAGCTCTCTTATTTTTAGTGTCCAATTTTGCAGAGGTGAACATGCATTGTAGAAATACCTGAATTATTTTATAAATAGGAGAAAATCTAAATTTTCTAAATGCAAGAGATTAAAGCCAAGTCACAATCCAATGCAGAGGCAGAGTAAAAAATTAGGATTTACGGTTCTTAATTCTTGCATGACTGTTTTAGGAAGTACTTGTTTACATCTACCACTGAAGATATGTGGTGGTACAATATACACATATATCAAAACAATCACATTATAATCATACATATCTATAATTATTATTTGTCAATTAAAAGTAAAATAAAATAAATTTTTAAAAATAAAGAAAACAATTGAAATCTTTCAACAGATTTTATTTTCCTCTTAATTTTACACATTTACTTATTTCCAAAGGGATTGAAATATCACTAAGAAGGGACTTAGTACTTTACGACTTTTTCAGAGCCTCCTTGAGACATGTTAAAGTTGCACAGTTGAAAAATACCACACAGCTTTACTGTTGTGCTTGGCAACTTTTCAAAAGATAAATGCTAGCATTCCAGAGGCTTTCCTAGTGAATGGTGAAGGGTGGAGACACACATTCAGCACCTGATGGCAAGCTGGGCTAATGGTGAGAGGTACCTTTGTAGTGGATGAGAATGTGGAGGGCGGGTGCAGAAGCCTGCAGGACAGAGTGAGATAGGATCAGGGAACAGGTGCCTATGATACCAAAAATCAGCCCTAGGGGTATTTTGCCACGTGTGTATGGGTTACTGAATATCTTTGCGTATGACATTTTTCTACATTAATTAATTATTCATTTGATTCAAGAAACGTGCATTGCATATCTATGTTGTGCCGGGTACTGTGTTTAGCATGAAGGAGAGAGATGAAAAACGTTCAGCCTCTGGTTTCAAACAAACCAACAGCCAATTGCTATCCAGTATAATAATGAGTGTCTGGTGTTGTGGAAGCAGAGGAGACACCTCTAACTCAGGCTCTGGTCAGAAAATTTAAAATGTGAGGATAATGCAGGAATAGAATACAGGAAAACTTGGTAACCTGCCAAGTAAATAAAAGGAGGAGAGGGGACTTTCAGGCAGAGAGAAGAGAATGTGCAAAGGTGAAAGACAAAAAATACTGGAGTTTTGGGACATGTAAGTGAGTGTGGTGGCAGCATAACCTCTGTGTGTGTGTATGTGTGTGCACACACGCACATGTGCACAAGCACATATGTACACAATATGTGGAGTGATGGGGAAGGAGTCAATTGAAGGTTGAAAATGAAGTCAAAGAAGCAGGTAAAATCTAAGTCATAAAAGGCTGTGCCTATCAACAGTTTGAACTTGGTTTGACAATTAGTTTACTCAACCCAAGTTGCCTCCTTTACCTGTTCTCCACCGTAGCACTTTCAAACCTTTGCTGGGCATTCAGCTCTGTGAGGGTAGTAGCCATGACTCTTAGCCACAGTTATAGCTCTGGTGACAAAGCATAATAGCTGACACATGGGAGATGTCCAGTAACTACAGGTAGAATGAGTCTCTTCTCAAGCTTTCAGCTCTATGCCAACTCCTTCCTCCCAGAAGATGATTTTTAACTTCTTCTTTTCTTTGAGACTGAGTCTCACTCTATCTCTTAGGCTGTAGTGCCATGGCACGATCTCAGCTGACCACAACCTCCGCCTCCCGGGTTCAAGTGATTCTCCTGCCTCAACCTCCCCAGTAGCTGGGCTTTCTGGTGCCCGCCACCACACCCAGCTAATTTTTGTATTTTTAGTAGAGACGGGGTTTCACCATGTTGGCCAGGCTGATCTCGAACTCGTGACCTCAAGTGATCTGCCTGCTTCGGCCTCCCAAAGTGCTGGGATTACAGGCATGAGCCACTGCAGCTGGCGATTATAACTTCTTAACTGAGGAAATAATCACAGTCAGACATTGTATTACTTGCCTAGAGCTTCTATAACAAAACATGACAAACTAAGTGGCTTAAACAACAGAAACTTATTGTCTCACAATTCTGGAGCCTAGGAGTCCAAGATCCAGTGTCAGGAGAGTTGATTTGTTCTTGAGGCTGTGAGGAAGAATCTGTTTAATGCCTCTTCCCTAACTGTTAGTGGTTTTGGGGTGATCTTTGATATTCTTTGGCATCTAGAGGCATCACTCCAATCTCTGCCTTCATGTTCACATGGCATTCTCCCTGTGTGTGTGTTTGTGTGTGTGTATGTGGGTGTGTGTGTGTGCCTGTTTCCAAACTTCCCTTTGAATAAGGATACGAGGCACTTTGGATTAGGGCCCACTATATTAGTCTCATTTTAACTTCATTACCTCTGTAAAGATCCTATCTCTGAGTGAGGTCACATTTTGAGGTAATCTAGGTTAGGACTTCAACATACGATTTTTGGGGGGAGTGTATAATTCAATCCACAACAGGTACAAACTTCAAAACTACCTTCCATCAAGTTTCATAATTTATTCTGCAAATAGAGTTTATTGTCCCCATTTTAAAGAGTAGAAAATTGGGGCTTAGCCTCTTTCTATGATTTGACCAAGTTCCCACAGCTAGTAAGTGGCAGAGTTTGAACATTGTCTTTAAATAGCCAGATTGAATGCAACCAAAACAAACATTTCAGGAAAGATTTACTTGTTTTATATGTAGGTGGCATTCAACGTAAGAATTGTTCTTTCATCATTTTACTTATCTGACAGATAAACGCATTGAATATTTATGATGTACCAGGCACTGTGGCATGTGCTGAGGGGACAAGAAATTAGTAAAAAGTAAAGGTTGATCTTAAAGCAATTTGCCATTTTCATGTCCAAACTGTAATGTTAGAACATATAAGCATTGATTGAACATAAGGGGATGTTTTCCCAGATTTATCAAAATAAACTCAAAGTACTTTACTTCAATTTCTTAGACACCTTTATAAAACAACAAGGCAGAGAAATGTAGTGGGTTAATAATGAAATATAATTTGAAAAGGGTGACTTTGAACATGTTTAAATAGTGTAAAACATTTGGCAGACAGTTTAATAACCTGTCCAGATAAAAGAAAACACATATAAAATAAGTCCACAAAAGCCAAAATGATTGCCAGACCTCATGTTTACTCACCCACTGTGATAGGATCTAAGAGTGCTGAAAAGCAGCAAATTTGTCTTAAAAGGCGTTGTATTTTCAGGTCCAGCAAGCATTTACTGATGCCTGCTGTGCGCTGGACTGTTTCCTGGGCACTTTCCATTCTTCCTGTGCGATAGTAAGCATCTTACCCCATTGAGTCTCAATTGCCCATCTGTAAAATAGAGATGATAATAATACCTTCCTCACCACATTGTTATGAAGAGCAAATGAGATACCAAAAAAAGAACTTGGTGCAGTGGCTGGCATGTAGTAGCTTTTTTTTTTTTTTTTTTTTTTTTTTGAGACAGATTCTTACTCTTTCACCCAGGCCAGAGTGCAGTGGCGGGATCATGGCTTACTGCAGCCTCAATCTCCCAGGCTCAGGTGATCCTTGTACCTCGGCTTCCCAAAGTGCTGGGATTACACGCATGAGCCACTGTGCCCAGCCTGTAGTAGCTTTTCAATAAATGTTTATGGAATCTGAATCTGAATCATATAATTTTTCCTATTATTCTTAGACTAAGATTGGAGAATGAAGGCCAAGTGCGGTGGCTCATGCCTGTAATCCCAGCATTTTGGGAGGCCAGGGTAGGAGGATAGCTTGAGCCCAGGAGTTCTAGAGTAGCCTGGGCAACATAGCAAAACTTCTTCTCTACAAGAAGTACAAAAACTTAGCTGGGCGTGGTGGCCTACGTTGGTAGTCCCAGCCACTCTGGAGACTGAGGTGGGAGGATCGCTTCAGCTAGTGAGGTTGTTGCTGCAGTGAGCTGTGGTTACACTACTGCCCTCCAGCCTGGGCAAAGGAGTTAGGACCCTGTCTCCAAACAAAAACAAAACACAGCGAAACAAAAAACAAAGATTAGAGAACTTTAAAAAATATTGTGTACTTTAAATTTGAAAGTTCTTTCATAGCCTTATTATAAACACGCATTGTTACAGACGGATGCAAACCTTTTTTTTTTTTTTTTTTTGTACAAGGCATATAAGAAAGAAAATTATAGCAAAGCTCTGAAAATAAGCATAAATTGCAGCTTGAATTACAACATTCAAGACAAACTATTCTTAAATGTATTTGAAAGAATTACATATTCCCTTGGTTCTTAAAAAGAGTACAGTTTTTCAACTCTTTTTTTGTTATGCATTGCATTGGGTTAAGATCAGAGCAATTTAAACGATGCAGTCACATTTTCTGTTTAAAGTACTAAGCTTAAAATCTCTTAGGGATAAAGCAAAGCAGTATAGCCATACTGCAGGTAATAACACGGATAAATTTAGTCTTACAAATATGAAACAAGTATACCAACATATCATGTAACATGTTCCAGCAATTCTGTAGTTATATATAGATTAAGTTGTACTTTTATTTATTTTAAATTTATGCTCCTATCTGTTTCTGAAAGGACTTGAGACAGTGTATAAAAATACACATGGTTTAAATTTGCAATGATACATACTCATAACATAACTCAATAAATCCCCTGAGAAACCTAAGTAACTTATGTCTATCAGTTGCTGGGAAAAGCGTGCTTGTTTTCTTGAGGGAAAAAATAGACTCAGCTTCTTCTTATTCATTGTTGTTTCCTTGGAGCTCTCTTAGGGAACCTACAGCTATCTGGGTTGTGTCTCGCCAACCCATGTGATATGAGAGAGCAGAGGACTTTTATTAAACTCACACGTTCTACTGAAATCTTGATGGGGTACATTGTTAACATGGAGCTGATATCAATGAATAATACTATTTTGAGATTATAGATCTGGAATAGATATATTTAAGAAATAGATCTAGAATCCTATACTTGCCTAGAAGTAACTTGCTACCATAACTTTTATGGCAGAAAATACACTCCAAGTGATGACTTTTCCATTTTCCTTTTGGTAAAATGCTTTTACTAAATAAAAGCAGAATTGTGCATCTTTCATTCATTACTTCAGCCATTTATTAAACAACTCTTTATTGGATATTTAGTACATGCAGAGCAATGGGAAACACACTGAGGATGTAAAGATGAGTACAACACCATCCCCGGCCTCAGGGAGTATTTTGTGTAGTTGGGAAGGGTGATGTCAATGGACATTTAAAACATAACCTGCTCAGAGCTGGGCGCAGTGGTTCACACCTGTAATTCCAGAACTTTGGGAGGCTGAGGTGGGTGGATCACGAGGTCAAGAGATCGAGACCATCCTGCCCAACATGGTGAAACCCCATCTCTACTGAAAATACAAAAAAGTAGTCAGGTATGGTGGTGCATGCCTGTAGTCCCAGCTACTCAGGAGGCTGAGGCAGGAGAATCGCTTGAACCCTGGAAGCAGAGGTTGCAGTGAGCCGAGATCGCGCCACTGCACTCTAGCCTGGTGACAGAGCAAGACTCTGTCTCAAAAAACAAACAAACAAACAAACAAACAAACATAACCTGCTCAGTCTTGTGAGAGCAGAGAAGGAGCACTTCATACAGATGACGACTCAGGGCCCCTAAATGAAGGAATATCTGAAGAATAAATAGACGGTGTAGTTAGTTTTCACCCGAAAGGGGCATTCTGGACAGTCATTGCAGTTCATGCAGCAAGTTCAACATATTATGATGGCAGACAGAGAAATTGGAGTCAGATTTGATGTGCTCATCTAAGTCATGCTAAAGTGATGGCTGTTACCGTGAAGTCAACGAGGAACCTCTGCAGGATTTCAATATGTTTAAAATTGAGTTTTATAAATATTTTCCCCTACTGAAGGTAGACAGTATGCAAAAGTGTGCTGATGTTAGGAGAGTGAATCACAGAACTGCAAGGGGGAAATAACAGAAACCCTAAATAAAATAATGGCTGCAGAGGTGAAGATTTATTAAACTGGATTCTACTGTATGGGAAACAAATCTAAGATTATTCATTAGGCAAAAGCACAAAAGATTACTTTATTTTACATTGATACTCATATCGTGAGATTGCTCTCCTGTCATTAACGCCGTCAAGGCTAAAACTCAACAATTATCGTCAAGCAATAAAGGAGCTCCTGTTTTGTCCTTTTCAGGTATTATTTACAAGTATTACAAAAGTATTACAATACTTTTCAGGTATTATGCTCTCTTCCTAACCTAAGCACTATGACTCCGAAACACCAAAATCATTAATACTTATTTTTTACTGAATTCCCACAAGGCAGTGAAAGATGTGATGCTTTGAAAAACTGTGACAAGAAGTCACTGTAGATCATATTTTTTCTTAAAAAATTAAAATAAAATCTAATAATTATGATAAAAGTAGAAAACCATAAAGAGATATATGGTGTTAGGAAAGAGAGTGATCTTGTAGTTGACTTCAAAATAACTACCAATTTATGCATATAATTATTTTCAACTCTTAATAATGTTCTCAAAAGTTGAAGAGTTACTAAAACAAGTGGACAAAATGCTGATAATTATGGAAAGTGGATGGTGTATAAAGGGGGGTTCATGATACTATTTTTTCTACTTTTGGAAGTGTTTGAATTTTTCCATAAAATGAAGTTTTAAAAGAAGTATTTTGATAATATTGTGTGATAAGTATCCATAACTGGAAAATACAATTTATTTTAATTTTATTATATTACTTGATAATTTATTTAGCCTCTGGATTTTTGAGTCTGTGAAATTCACATGGTAAGTTTCCATTATAGGGCTCTATCTAAGGTCTTAAAAACACTCCCCAAAATCTCTTCCTACAGAAAGTAATTTACAGTAAGGATACAGTGAGCTTCAATTTAAGATGATAATAAAAAACATCATCTTTTCTGTCTTAGTAACTTGCTTGAAGGGAAGTCTTTTGTGCATGAGGTAGTCATTGACTTAATGAAAACACCATTTTACATTTATATATTTATTAAGTTCCAACTTGTTTCAAATTATTTGATGTGGCCCATAATATATACTAAAGTAATCTCTTATCCTAGAAGAAATATATATCCCAAAATAAAATAATTGAATCCTAGAGAATAATTTTCACAAAGAACTAAACATATAATTGCATTTCACATTTTGCTTACTAATGAAATTTTCAAAATGGTAAAGATTTATTTATTATATATACATATATTTACATGTATATATATATTTTTTTTTTTTTCTTTTTTTTTTGAGACAGAGTCTCGCTCTGTCACCCAGGCTGGAGTACAGTGGTGCGATCTTGGTTCACTGCAAGCTCTGCCTCCCAGGTTCATGCCATTCTCCTGCGTCAGCCTCCCGAGTAGCTGGGACTAAAGACGCCCGCCACCATGCCTGGCTAATTTTTTGTATTTTTTTTAGTAGAGACGAGGTTTCACCGTGTTGGCCAGGATGGTATCTTGATCTCCTGACCTTGTGATCTGCCCGTCTTGGCCTCCCAAAGTGCTGGGATTACAGGCGGAGCCACCACGTCCGGCCTATTTCTAATATTTTTAGGTCAAAAAGGCTTACAGAAAATTCAAAGTGAAAGTTGGTTTAATTAAGACCAAGAAGGAGAAGATGCTGTGAATTAATTTTTTTGTCAGAAAACATTTCAAATACAAACTAAACGGCCTAAGAATTGTAGACTCAGTAGTAGATAACACAAATGACCATCCTGAAACGGATTCTGCGAGTGGTAAGCCTTGTTGTACACTGGAAGAGAGAGGTAAATGACCAGCCACCTTCTTCCTGAGGCCTGGAAGATTCAAATAGCAGTTCTCCATTTTCCAAATTTATCATCAGGAATGAAAGTAAAGCAATATTGAAATAATGCCCAAGCCATATTAGAGAAAGATCTCAGCACTGATAATAAATTGATCAGGCTTTCAATAAATTGTGAGAATTTTTGTTTGGCATTCAGAAAGCATTTCTCATAGAAACAATTTTTCATATGGTGGTTGGGACCCCAGAAAAGCCCACAAACCTCTTTAGCATGTCACATGTACGGACAATGCTAAAGGCGTACAATGCCGGTGTACTGCAATACTCTCTTCTTACCCTAGGAGTACAGCTCAAATCCCTTGCCCTATCCCATGATGTCCTTCATAAGGCATCCTCGGCCTCCTTTCAGGCCTCACCTCACACCACTCTCCCCTCACCGTCTGTGCTCCAGTCACACTGGTCTTCCACAAGATTCTTGAAGAAGTCAGATTTATTCTCACCTTAAGGCATTTGCCTAAGTTGTATTCTCACTTAGAATGCAATTTTCTGACTCCTTCTCCTCCAGACATTAAGAAAAATGTCACTGGGTGCACCTGCTTAGTAGACTTAGCCTAACTGTGAAACCTACTCTGACACCCAATGTAGATTAGCCACCTAATCATTCTATTAAACAGGTTATCATGTTTCCATTCTTTGCATAGCTCAAAAAAATCTACTACCTGATATTCTCTTGTTAATTTCTTTGTGCATTCTATGTGTCCCCCAGCTAATATGTAAGTTTCATAAGAGGAGAGGTCTTGTTCAACATTGCCTTCAGTAGCCTGAAACTGACTGAAAATAGTAGATCTTCAACGCGTGAGTGAATGAATTAAAGAATAACTCTATAGGACTACTATATGCAGTAATAGAGACTCTAGCTGACATCACTGGAATATTTGCTCAGATTTATGTCTCAAGGAGATAGGACTACATCTTCTGTTTCATCACTGATGGTTTCAAGGCACTAGGGTTGTCTTCCCAGCAATCTGGGATAAGGTAACCAGTGTTAAGAGGCATGGCACTGAATCTAGGAGGTGGGTTGATGTGAGAATTACGAATGGCACTGAGACTTAATGAATAGGGGTGGTAGAGACTCTAAGGTAGGTCTTTCTTCCCCTCACATTTTGCCTCCACCACATTCTCCCTTTTCTTCCGTTCATTCTCACTAAACAAAGGCTTGGCCAGGAAACAAGCCTGGCCAGCAACATTAATTGGTCATTAATAGATATATTTTTCTTCTTCCTTCTTCTCTCCTGTCATTTCTCCATTCTCTTCTTCTGTTTCTTCCTCCCTCTCTCCTGCCCCCAATTTTTTCCATCCTTCACTATCTTCTTTTACAACTTCCATTTGTTTCTGGGAGTGGTGAAGTTGGAGACCACTGCACCAAGCCCAGTGCCTGGCATGCAATAGGTACACAGGTTACACTTGTCAACTGACTGACTAAATGAATGAATCAATGAACAGATTCCGTTCTGCAGTCAGTGGAATTCTAGAGAGCACATTTTCCTAGATTATTCCAGTACATGCCAAATGGGACAGTCTAAAGCTTTGCCTAAATCAAGATGGATTACTTCTCTGGCTTCCTCTAGGCACTAACAGATCTGCTGCTTGACCACTGACAGGAATTTCATTAATTGGGTGTGATGTGTTTTTTTGTGAAGCTGACAGAATGTATTAGAAACTCAATTTTAAGAGACTTAAAAATGAAAGAATCCAAATAGAAAACACTGTGAATTCTATTGTTTTGAAGGACAATTTGTAACATGAATAGGTAATGAGTACTCCTATGGACAAATTTCTAAATTTATTTATTATTTTGGTTAGAATACAATATCTTTTTGTTTCAAGAGGGGTACTAGAATCTTTCAGTAGATGCCTAGATACTGCTGTTGTCTTTTCTAACAGTCTCTAAGAGATATAAAATTCAGTGATAAAGTTTAGTGGCACGGTTGATTGTTTTTATTTCAGAAATGATTTGCCCCTGTGAACTCATTTACAGATTTGTTTAGATAACATTCTTCAACATGTCTATTCTATTTTCCAGTGCCGTTGAAGAGGAGTTGCTGGCTCAGCAGGCCTCTTTGTCTCTGTGCTCATGACAAGGACATATCACCTAACTCTGGGCTCCGGCTCACTTAGCAGCTTCTTTGCCGTTGGACTCTCACATCAAGATGTCACCTAGCAGCAGCCTTTCCCAGGAAGTTGTTAAGGAGATGGGAATCCTCATGCCTGCTGCTTTTTCCCAAATAAGAGGCAGCCCGGGAGCCAGTTGCAGTAAAGTCTTGCCAGTAACGTTTCTCTTAAGAATGGGGAGAAAATACTATGAAAAGTCACATTTACTTTGATCTAGAATTAAGTAAATTTTGGTATTTGGGTCTTTGGTAAAATGTCACAAGTGGGAAGTCAGGACTCACATCATGTCCAGGCTTCTCTCTATGAGAATTATTTTTAGTTTCTCTTGGTATGCTTGGGTTTCATATTATATCCCCCAACCCCACCACCCATAAATAAAGGAGAACGAAAAAAGGGAGAAAGAAGTTTAGGAATGGGAGTGGCCCCTGCAGTTGTCTGCTTGGCATCCAGCCTGCCTTGGTCCGTTGCAGCCTGTGGTCTGAGTGGGCGTTGCCCCTCGTCACGTCCTGTGGGGAACTGAGATTGGCTCACGCCCGTCAGGGCAGCCCCGCCCCCTGGGTAAGTGGCTCAGTTCAAACTCATGAGATGTGAGCTTTGGTCACGGAGGCCCGTGCTTCTCTTTAGAAAAAGCTACTCAAAAGAAATGATCGCTTCCTGGATGTTGTGGTCCACGGATATTATGTCTGGAACACCAGAGCCGTCTTGTCTCCATGATGGGAATTCCATCTAAAGACAAAGCCAAAACCCAGTAGAGGACACAGCTGAAGGAACACGAGAAAGTGGCATGGAAACGCTGAAGCCCCAGCACCGGCAGACCTCAGTTATTGGAGCCAATCAACCTCTTGTTACTGTTGAAGTGAGTTTGGAAAGTGTTGTCAGAGACCCACAGCAGAAAACAACCCAAACAGTGTATGTTTTAACTGAGATTAAAATCCTGTTTTAGGTCAGGTGGGGTGGCTCACGCTTGTAATCTCAGCACCTTGGGAGGTCGAAGAGGGAGGAGCGCTTGAGCCCAGGAGTTTGAGACCAACTGGGCAATATGGCGAAACCCTGCCTCTACAAAAAAATACAAAAATCAGTTGGACATGGTCACACACGCCTGTAGTCCAAGCTGCTTGGGAGGCTGAGGTGGGATCACTTGAGCCCGGGAGGCGGAGGTGGCAGTGAGCTGAGATCATACCACTGCACTCCAGCCTGGGCCACTGCACTCCAGCCTGGGGGACAGAGCAAGATGCTGTCTCAAACAAACAAAAAAAGAAATGAAAACAAACAAACAACAAAAAACTGTTTTAAATTTTCATTTGTCAGTAACAGTAATCATAAAGACTTGCCCAAATGAGTCTACAGAAAAGTTTTTGTTTCAAAGGTAAACCCTACCTTGAGTGGATCATTATTTAACATTTGATAACTTTGACACAGAATTCTGCACATCATAAAAATACTTTTTAATGGAGTTCCTAAGTATATCTCAGTTTTGTTCTTAAAATAAGAATATATTTTATCTAATTCTAAAGTCATCGTACCAGGCAACCACAGATAAAGTCAGAACATTTCAACAATTATTGAAGCTACGTCTAGAGGTCAATATTTATAGTATTAGTTTATTATTTTCATTGTCTTTTCTCAAGACCTTTTAGGAAATTTGTTTTGTCTTGACAGAATTAAGTAGCAATCTTCTCTAGAAATAACTATGAAAAATCAGTAAGTCCATTACAGCAGTTTCTACTCATAAAAGAACAGTGGATAATAGTTACCACTATTATATAGAATGAAAAAAACATTAAAATATATGTTTTATAAGTAAATGGTCAAGAAGTTTAAAACATCTGCTTTCTCACTTTTCTAGGAAATAAAAGATAGCCGGGGAAAGAAGTCCTAAATCCCTAAGTTAATTGAAGTATTGTCAGTAATTGAAATCAATTAAAGGTTTAATTGCCTCCTACTCTGTGATGCATTTGTGTGCATTATTGCTCTTGAGGTGGGAGGAAAACCTGACCAAGTCGCCTTACGGAAATTACTTAATAATTCATTTTTTCAAAAGTGGTCAGAACACTCAGTGAGATAAACTTTAAGGATAACAAAACTGAATTACACATGTCTGTTGTGGGTAATCTTGACTAATTTTCTTAGTTTATTTCTTCTTTTCTTTGGAAAATAAGATTAGTAGTCATAACAGGCAACTCTGGCTTACATCTGGGTTCTGCTATTGCATTTCATTTTCATCTTGTGAAAAATGTTGTATAAAGCATAATGCATTGCTCTTCTCAGGCCTAGAGGTGTAAAGATATTATCTAGCTGAGCAAAAGTAGTTTTGAGTATTAATTAATGTTTGTTAAGATGTCAAAGAAACTCTATTTTTGCTTTCCTCTACTGTAACTTCATTCATGAATGTGTTTTGATTATAATTGATCTGCATGCCTTCTCCCTTACACTGCTCAAGCTGATAATATTCAATATAGTTAAAAATTCGTTACAGTTACTGTAAATGCAATATAGTTATTATAAAATCAATATAGTTTAAAATATTCAATATAGTTTTTTAAAAAGTACATATTAAGGTCAGGTGCCATGGCTCACGCCTGTAATCCCAGCACTTTGAGAGACTGAAGTGGGTGGATCACTTGAGGCAGAAGTTCAAGACCAGCCTGACCAACATGGTGAAACTCCATCCCTACTAAAAATAAAAGAATTAGTGGGCTGTAGTGGTGGGCACCTGTGATCCCAGCTACTCAGGAGGAAGGAGAATCACTTGAGCCTGGGAGGTGGAGGTTGCAGTGAGCCAAGATTGTGCCACTGCACTCCAGCCTGGGTGACAGAGCGAAACTGTAAGAAAAGAAAAGAAAAGAAAAGATTATTTTATGCTATAGTACAAGAAAGCAGAATACCAGAATTAGGATGTTTCTGTGAGTCCATGTTTTTCACTTTTGGCCAGACATTTGCTTGGCTAATAAAATAAGAAGTAGAAGTTATATTTTAAGCATCAGA